>NC_083649.1:6570405-6855405 GCF_963576545.1 Limanda limanda | reverse complement strand
GATTTACGCTCCTATTTTTAAAGCATCACTACGTAGCTTTCACTGAGCAACAGCGCCCTCTGCAGCCACACCTGGAGATTAACTCAGTTGGGATCCGTGTCTGAGCGATTAAGTGGTTTTAATGTGTTTGTCGCCCTCTGTTCCTAAGCTTCCAAACTTTAACTGAACTTATTTTAAGTTAAAACTGAGCTGGGTTGTGACAAACTGAGCTACAGTTCAGCTTCACTCTTCAACTCACTGGACCTGATTCTGATGATTAAAGCTGTGACAATCAGTCAGTTCCACACATCTCATAAGAGAAGAGACGTTCAGGGTGAGGAGTGGGAATGAAAAAGAAAACATTCTCCATATTCCAGGTCAGTGAACCATCAAACTCATTCTGAAGCTGATGTTTTAAGGTCAAAAAGTCACATAGTGTTGCTTTAAATCCAGAGGGAGGTTGATAGTGAGATAACCTGTGTTTCATGGTTCCTATTTAAACAAAGAAGAGGAGACATGTTCTTCGCTGCTGTGAGACGCCTCGATGATGAATCAGACCAGTAACATTCATGAGTGAAGGAAGCAGCTGCGTTAGTACCTGAATTTAAACCTGAAACATATTTGCTTCAATTGGTGCTAAATGTAAAAAAATACTATATTTTATATTTATAATTACAGATTCTTTATGTGACCACATTTTACACCATAAAAACAGTTATTTCTGCAGTTTCCCTTAAGCATTACATTCTTCATAAACAGGAAAACTCCTCCTGCAAATACACATAAACATACGATGTAAACAAAAGTCTCTGAAAGTCTCTTGTTTTGTCTCTGGTCCGTTTAACAGGAGCTGCCGTTCAGGTAGGCGTTCATGGAGATCTCCTGTATGACCATATCTCTGCGCTCGATCCTCTCCGCTCGATCGGCTTCCTCACTCACATTAGTCACTTCCTCCCAGTCGCAAGCCACCTTCCGCTCGGTGGTGGAGATTAAAGAACTTTCCGTTCCTTCATCCTCATCATCTTCTTCGTCCTCGTCTTCCTCCTCCTCCACCTGGCGTTTTACAGTCTGACTAATCAGCCTGGTTTGGAGTCTGTGATCTCTGACCCGGCGCCCTCTGCAGGTCACACTTACTGATACAGCGAGCAGTGTGAGCAGGAGGCCGACGCACACGCTGGAGGTGAAGAGCAGCGCCGCCATTTCTGGATGCTCTGCGTAGAAGACAAACACAGGAGGTGTAAGAAAACATTGACTGTAGATGAACCGATATGACGTGACAGCTCATCTAAGTAAAAGCAAAGTGTCTGGGTCGCCCCCTGATGGCTGGCTGCAGTATGGCTCATGAACCCTGTCTCCTCCATGTTAGCGAATAGGATATGGACCAAAAAAGAAATACATTTTAGGCAGATCTTATCACACTGATGTAAGTTCATGTTCATGTTTGTTATTTGATATAATTGAAAAAAGGGGGAAATGTCTAAAGTCTAAAAGTCATGATTGACAGCTGAGACTGACTCGCTATTGGTCGACCGCAGCACAAGATGGCAGAGTCCATCGTCCATCTTTATCTACAGTCTACGGTGGGGCCCATAGACATATATAAAGACTAGATGTCTCGTTCGACGGAGCCGGACGTCACCACATGGCGGCCATCTTGCCAGAGGTTTGCCCCCTCACCCATAACATTGTGTTGGTAGTGGACTTCCTCAATTTTCAACCGATTTTGAAAGGGTCGGGTTTGTTATAAACGTCAGAGATATGACACTGCATACTTATGAATAATTATGTTTTTTGTTTTGTTTTTATTTAATAATTTATGCAGTGTCACAACTACATCTCTGACGTTTATAACAAACCAGACCGTTTCAAAATTGGTTGAAAATTGAGCAAGTTATGGTTATTTACCACTACCAACACAATGTTATTAGTGAGCGAGCAACCTCTGGCAAGATGGCCGCCATGTGGTGACGTCCGGCTCCGTTGGCCGGCAACTCAGACGAGACATCTAGTCTTTATATATATCTATGGTGGGGCCTGCAGGTGGACACTATTTACCTCTGATGTAGGTGTAGGTCAGGAGAGAGGTGCTCATCACGGCTCCCGAGTTTCCTGGTCTTCTCGACCCTTTGGCCAAAAGCTCTTCCAGATCTACCGGAGCAGCTGTGGTGAAAACTTGAATTACGACGTGAAGAAAAGGAAAAAAACCGGGAGGTGCAACAGGTCACATGATGCAGTTACCTTTTTCTGTCTCCACAGGCGGAGACGAGGTGGAGCTGAACACGTCGGGGTCGACCTCCCTGAGTAAAGACTGTGGGACTGGGAAACAAGACAGAACAGTCTTTTTTATTTCTGCAGACTCAGCGATATTGGTGAATCTACAGTGGACCATTCATCACAACACGTCCAAACCTCTGAAGAGAAACCAGCCCACTATGGAAGAACACTCTCAACTCATGGAAAGTTCTGTCCAGTTGTGTTGTGACCACAGGGTTAACACATTGTTTCACACTCGATGGAGACAACAGAGCCAGTCAGAAGGAAATAAAATCACCTCCGAGCTCAAGTAACAGTTCCGATTCATGATTGGATGACCTCGCTGTGCAAAATCACCGGATGTTTAACAAGGAAGTCGGATCTGAGCGCACAGTCTATTATTCCCTGTGTTACTGAGTACATGAAGATAAGAAAAGCTGATGCTGAGATCAGCAGATAAGAATTCACAGAGGGAAACTGTAAATGTTCACCGCTGGAGCCGTCAGATAATGAATGAGGCCGAAAACAAAAACCACACATGACGTGTTCCTACATTTAAGACTCTCGCACTTGGAACACAGGGGCTTGTTGTGTGAAGGAGGAAGCACAGAGAGTCCTACCACAAGAATAGATCACACTGAGGTACTTCCTGGTTCCTGGAAAGCAGGGGTCCCTGAAGGTCTGGTTGCTGACGGCAACAGCACACTTCTGTTTGCCGTGGCAGGACTTGGACACCGAGTGCACGGCCTCGTGGTTGAGACACTCTGTGGGGCACAAAGAGAGAAGCAACTCAGAGACATGTTGTGTGAGTGTGTGTCTCATTAATAGATACCCCCCCCTCCCCAATGCACTAAATGAGCCTCTGGTGAAGCATTTTGTTTTCCTGGAATCAGAAATTGAGAGCTGATATTTCCATCTGCTGTAGAACTCCATCATGGACACGCTACAGTAGAAAAACTACTGTTGGTAGGTGGGGTGTAAACCCTAATGCATGCAAAGGAAATGCTCATGTTTATATGTTATAATAATGTAATTAGCATCATTATTTCATTTAAACCATAGGATGAGAAATGATTATCAGCTGTAGACTGTGTCTCTAATGTTATTGGTCATATATTTTCACATAACTGTATTCTTTTAGGTTGAAAAGTTATGTAATCTGTTTAATATGGCTTCATTAACATTTCGAAATGTTTTACTGTGTGTTTCAACATTAACTTTCAGCATTCACATTTATATTTACATGTATTTAGTGCTTATCTGAGCCCAAAGGCCGAGAAGTGTAAAAACAATGAAACCCGATGTCTCCTGGTTTTTCCGGTGCTATATTCCCGGCTTCATAACTCGTCTGTTAGTCTCCAGCACATGAGAACACTGAACATCCCGTGGCCTCACCAAAAGGGGGGGGTCTGGTCAGGTGTGAGGGGCAGGTGTCAGCGTGGCCCAGGCTTCTGCCGTAGACAGCTGCATAGATGATCAGCAGCCTGGGGGGCTTACAGCCCACGACCAGGGTGTCTCCCTCACAGGCCACATGTCTTCTGTGTTCAGCTGAGCGAGGGGGAAAAAAGTGATGATGAGGAGGAGGAGGTGGTGACAGCAGGAAACTGAGGGTGAGGGACCACCAGCGAATGTGTGAGAGAAGCTGAGGCAGAAACAAATCAACCGGGACGTGACAGTGAAATCTGTTGTGAACCAGGAGGGACACGTGGGAAGCTGCTGGACTCACTGGGTTTACACCTGTAGTCCACGTGGAGGTACTTGGAAGTCCCGGGACACGGGTCCTTCCCAAACAGCAGGTGGTTGACAGGCAGCTGGCAGTCTCTGTGGCTCTGACACTCCGACAGCAGCTTCTGCAAAGGTACGAAGTGAGCAGTAAACTGAATTCACAGAAAATAAAGCAAAAGAAGAATGAGAATCAAGAATGAGACTCAAACCTCCTCAGTAAATCAGCTCAAAGTCCTGAAACACGCTCCTACTCTCACTGGGACCCTGTGAGGATAGAAAGTGAATCATATCCCATTCACAGAAACGCACCTGCAGAGCGGTGAACGCCGAGCAGCTGTGGTTGTGGGCTCCGGGCGGGGGGGGGTCGGGGTCAGCCCGGCACGCCCACACCTCGCCGCTCCCGTAGAAGGCCGACTGGATGGAGATGGTGGAGTGCCGAGGACAGTGGAGACGCAGCGGCTGTCCGTCACACGCGTGGGCTGAGTGGCTGCTGATGATCCTGGACAGGTAGTCTGCAGCACATACAGATACAGTATACAGGTGAATTAAAGGGACAATTCACAAATTTTTACATGGGAAGTCTGGTTTAGCTGTTATGAGAAGTTCAAAATAGACGTTTAATATTTCCTGTGGCTGTGGAGGGAGATTTCTAAAGTCAATCAGCATGGCACCGAGTGTTAATTCTAATAGAAATAGACACAACAACATAAAGATACAGATATTTAACTCCGAAGCACCATAATACCAATAAAAACTAAAGTAAATGTTTCATATCATAGCATATTGTATATATTTGCCACCAGTGAGTTGATGATATCTACAATTACCATGAGTTTGAGGTACTTTTAAGTTACTCTCCCTATAAATTCCATTTATTTATTGACAAAGGAAGCTTGTCAGGCTCATTGTATTTTCTTTTATTCAGATTCACAGCTTTTCTCTTATTATTCATCAGATTGTGTGACGCCTGCTCAGTGCAACTTTATCCAAACTAGAATGAAACACCAAGGCCCAACAGTCCCATTAAATTCAATCCAACAACACCAATTTATTTAGATATCAGTTTATCATCAAGCTTTTCCCTGAAATGTCAATTTTAAAATCCCATATTTATTCACCTCCTCCATCATCACCATTGTCATCATAATATTTATTTTGGTCAAATTTAAACCTTTACTTTCAGAAATAACTACTGCAATTTTGTCTCTTTTTTGTCATCTCTTAGCTTCTCGCTCTGTGTGCAATGCCCTTGACTTGCTGCTGTAACACAATGATTTCCCAATTTGGGATCAATAAAGTAAATGTATAACTATAACGTTGCATTTGGTTTTTTTCTGTTTTTCTTTTTCTGTTGTTACCTTGTGTTGTTTATTTTTTTGGTTTTCTTTTTTCCTGAAGTTATATTGCCCAATTCATCATCCTTCAATAAACAGATTTTGATTTGAATAAAGTACATCTATCCATCTATCTGTCAGTCTATCAATCAATCAATCAATCAATCAATCATCAATTAATCAATCACTCATTCAATCAATCAATCAATCAATCAATCAATCAATCAATCAATCAATCAATCCTCTTCTTACTAGAGAAGTCAGCCAGTCCACTCAGGCGTCTGGTCCACAGCAGCAGGCTCAGGTAGAAGAGACAGTGGCTCAGGTCCAGTCCGGGACTCATGACTCTCATCCCCGGAGTCCAGGGACATATTAGAGAGAGGAGGACTTCACAGGAGTCCACTGTGCACCTCCTCCTCTCCTGCAAACTGAGAGGTGGCTTCTCCTCTCAGAAATCACCACCAGGAGGAGAAGGAGCAGAGGAGAAGGAGCAGAGGAGGTCGGATCAGAGGAGGTCCGATGAGAGGAGAAGGAGCAGAAGAGAAGGATCAGAGGAGAAGGATCAGAGGAGGTCGGATCAGAGGAGATCGGAGCAGAGGAGGTCCGATGAGAGGAGAAGGAGCAGAGGAGAAGGAGCAGAGGAGGTCGGAGCAGAGGAGGAAGGAGCAGAGGAGGTCCGATGAGAGGAGAAGGAGCAGAGGAGGTCCCGGTGGAAAGCAGCTGCGCAACAGGTCGCTCCGGACCGACGTGGTTTTGTGAATGGACGCGTGTGGAAAGTGAACAGCAACAGCTGAGTGTGTGTGTGTGTGTGTGTTACAAGGTGGGCGTGGCAGATACACAACTATTTTAGATCTGAGAGAGGAGGGAGGGGGCGCACCCAGCGGAATGACGCACAGCCAACACCCCCACTCCTCCCTCCTCCCTCCTCCACCATGAGGCACATGTTTACCTTTTGGATTTCTCCTCCTCTTCTTCCTCCTCCTCCTTCTTTCCTGCTACTGAAAAACTAACACATGTCTGGTAAAAAACAGGATTTAGTTTATTTTACAATGCTATACCATATTTGTTTATATATTTTTCAGCCATTGTGGGTTTATTTTAGGTTTTAGAGCAGATCCATAACCTTAGTTGGAAATGGGAAAATCACTGGTTAGGCTTCTACTAGATTATATTGTTTTTCAACCTCTCCCTGCATATACATATCATTTATTTCATTTTAACCAGTGTAAATAAGTTTTTTTTTGGCTTTCTGTATAATGTTTTTATGATTTTAAAGCCTTTCTTGTAGTATTTGTCAAATTGTTTCATATCAGTTCGATGCAAAGATGATCTAGAATGGCACACACCTCAATCAAGGCCCAACAGTCCCTTTATTTTCAATAAATCTGCAGCAAAATCACACAAAAAAAAACAATAAACACGACTGGCGCTCAGCAGAGTAAAGCTGCAGCACTTTGCCATATTTCCAGCAAGATCCTTGATATATTTCCTTGGAAATTGGTGAAAAGGTAGAAGAAAATAAGAAAGAAACATCCTCCCATTTGTCCTTATCCATGGAGACATTGAATGAGCTCTTTCTTGGCCCATGTGCCATCTTTCCACCAAGTTTCGAGGAATCCATTCAGTCATTTTTGTTAAATCCTTCTGGCAAACAGATGGACAGGGGGTGAAAAACAGAAGCTTCCTGGTGGAGATGGAGCCTAGAGAGAAATTCACTTGAATCCAGAAAGCACGTGTAGAATTAGACCAGATAAAATGTCAGATTATTGTTCTGGATGCTTGTGTGGGTCTGTGCCCCCCCCACCCCTCTAAGTCAACATCAGTGTTGAGTTACTGCTTCTTTATACAAGGACAAAAGCCTCAGTTTGAATGAGTGATATTTTGAATCCGTTTCCTTTCACAAAGTGTCGATGTCTCAAGCGAGGGGTCTTTGAATGAAGCGGGGGGCCTACTGGGTGAACTGGTTCCCCCCCGGCTCACATCCATGACCCACTCCATGGTAACCGCTCACTCTGCCTGTCAGACGCACAACAGTCAAGCTGACAGAGACGTCGGGGTCTCCACGCTCGGCTTCACGGGGGGACACAGGCAGGTTGGGGGGGGGGAGGAACTCCGAGGTGATATTTTGCATACAAACTGGGCAACAGTTTTTAGCCCCCCTCTCCTAAGTTGGTCCAATTTGCTGTACTTTGGCTTTAGGCGCCCAGGGAGTGGCTCCAAACCCCCTTTATCTGCTGTTATCCCTCCAAAGCCAGAGGAATTTTGTTGTCAAGCTCAAAAACGCTTCCTGGATGTTGTTGTTCAGATGCTGTTGAGCCATATAGGTCAAACAGGAAGGTTGGAAAACATATATATATATATATATAAAATGGCATTATACATTTAATCTCAAAGCAGTTCTCTAAAGTTGCCATACAACTAAAACATTTTGCTGATGTTTACTGTCCGTGTGTTTATCTACAAAATAACAATATCTCCAGATCATTCACTTTTACAGCCAAACTGTTCACAGGTCACAGTCAAAAACTATGGTCTGAAAAACAATTTCTAAGATATCTGCATATAATTATGGTGCTAGAAAAACTATTGGAAGCTTATAATAAATTGGAAAAGGATTCCGTCACGTGAAGCCATAAGTGATGATGCAATTTAAAACCTAAAACCTGCATTTTTTAGGTATCTCTGCATCAAAGACAGCAATAAACCATATTGATATTATATATCATTTTATACAATAATATTGTCTTTTGCACGCTGTCTACATATTCTTACACTCATAGTATATTATATTATCTATTGTATAGTCAAATACTTTTATTTATACCTCTACAATATATCATATCATCATACTCTTGATATATTCTTGTATATACACATATTTATACATGTGTACATATTATTATATTTACTATTATTATTATATATACTGTTGCTGCCATTATTACTATATACTGCTATTATATTGGTATAATTACTATCATATATAAATATATATTGTTATATTATATACTATATATACTGTACTATTTTTATATACTGTCTAACAATAACATTACCATCATATCATCAGTACTATTACCATCATCTTGCCACTGCACCTTATCTACATATTTATCTTGTGTTTCTGTTTTTATTCTTTCTACCTCAATATTTATTATTTTTTTCTATTGTATTGTAATTTATTGTTTTCATATATACCGGCTGCTATGACGACTTAATTTCCCTTCGGGGATGAATAAAGTAATCTATCTATCTATCTATCTATCTATCTATCTATCTATCTATCTATCTATCTATATAAACACACAGGGGCAGAAAGATTCCCACGACTGTCGCTGATAAACTTTCAAACTGGGAACACAAGCCCTCGATTGCACGCCCAGAAAATAAAAGACAAAACACTTGATTAGCGTTGATGATGTTTTGTAACAAACAGGAAGAGGCGATAAAGAGAAAAGATCATACTGAAGGAAAGAAAGATTGTGATTTAGGTTTCCTCCTGATGGCGTCGTGAGACGAAGGGATAAGACTCTCAGAGAGAACAATTATAATACAAGGATCAACTGAACTGCATCACCAATAAACTTTATTATTATTTCAACATGGACAGAAAAGCTCCGGCTCAAAACTATAAATATTATAAATTACAAAGCATCTTCACTTGAAGTCCACATTCATCTCAAGCTGGGCATCAACAGCAGCCTGGAAAAGTCAAGAAACAAAACAAGATGAAATTAAAAAGTAAGCAACAATTTCTCAGTCATCATTGTGTGAACTCATCTGATCAGACACTCACCAATTCTCTCTTTGCTTCTTCTATTTTCACCTGAGCAAGAGACGGGTTCTGTGGTGGTTAAGAGGGGGAAATCATTTGGTTAGTTTAGTTTTAACACAGACATCTGAAGACTGGTTCAATTAGCCGGCCCAGTTCGGTTAATAAAGCACTTTAACATGAATTTTCACAGGTTAGGATCACATCAAACCACTTCTGATTGTTTGGTCTTTCAAACTTTCCCGAGACAAACTGAAAACCAACGTACTGGGCTGAGATCCATGTACGGCACCAGTTTCTTTTTCATGGGGATAATTTCTTGCTTCAGAGCGGCGACTTCCTGCAGAGAGAGAAAAACACGATGACCCACTTTTAAATCCCTGACAGCGGACAATGTTAGGACTTCATTTCTATGGCGATGACTATGGTGCATGTGTGTAGATACCTCAGAGAGCTGCACAACAGCCTGGTGGCTGATGGACTTGTCCATGTTCCTCGACACAAGTTGAGCCTGGATAGAAACAGACAGTGAAACTCTGTTTGCTACTTTAAAAACCTGGTCCACACTGACACTGATACAGACGTGTTGGCATCGTGTCCCGTTGTTTAACCAAAGGCAGTAACATGATGCTCATACTACAACAAATATATCAAAACACAGGCTGTCATTCTGCACAAATAAAACCAGTAAGTCCACAGAGGAAAGTACAGTGGTGCTGCCAGGAGGTTACTTGCACCTTCTAGCCCTTTGGAAACATTGAAAACTTATTAATGACTCATCATACCTTTGTGATACTGAGGACATTTTGCATGCTGATTAAATAAAGAGCTGGAAAATGGTATGAGAACCATTTCTCTGTGACCTATATAAAGATAGAAATGGTCAGTCAACCCTAAAAGCTCAAACTTTGTCAGCCCTCGGTTAGGATCCGAGAAGCAGTTCCATCAGATTCGTATGTGACCAAATCAGCTTAAACATCTTCATTTTAAGATCTGTGATGGTGATATACTAAAGAGTGAAGAACAGCTCATCTATTACACAACCTACCTCGGCCCTCTCCCGTCTGTTGTTCAGCTCTTTGGCCTTCGCCGTCACAAAGTCCATGTTGAGGAGCCTCTCCTCTGCTTTAGCGCCCTCCGCTGCCTGAGCTTTCACACTTTTGTTGATATCCCTGAGGACGATAGAGACGTTAAGTACACATGAAGCACAGCCTGTTGTAAACTGACTGATTGTTTGTTTGAAACGTCCACACTCTTACTCCTGTAAAGTGCTGCGCAGAACCAGAGTGGTTCCGATAAGCTTCCTGAGCGCTTTGAGTTCCCTCTCCAGTCGTCTGTTGGACTTCTCTGCTTCCAGAAGCTCGTTGGTGAGGTGGTTCACCGCCGGCATGAAGCTACACAACGAGAAGAGATCGGTGGGAAATGTTGCAGTGTTCAATAGGGTTGAAAAGGGGTGGAAAGTTTCCGTTAAATTCTCGGAAACTTAACTTTCCATGGGATGTTAAGCTGGGGAATTTCGGGAATTTTGAAAAAAAAAACAACTACGAAAATTAAACGCTGAGCAATAAAAACATCATTCAAAACTCTATTTTAAAGATGTATGGAATGCAGCACACACTGCATGTTGGATTTCAACCCTCCACTGTGCATTCTTCCATCACATGCACAGATAACTCCCAGCATGCTTCACTCTACAGCAGGGCTACTGAGGCCTGCTGTAGTGTGCAGGACTAGTCAGGTAAGTTTCCATGATATAACTGGGGAAAATATATTAGCATGCTGATTGAGGATTGTTCATCTGTTCATCTAGCCTATTTCCATTCATTTATCCATCAATTGTAAAATATTTTTACAGAAGATTCAAATTGTTTGGCTAACTATTTATATCTCTGGCATTGCATTAGTGTTTTTTACAAACTTTTCTCATCTTATTCTACAGAACAATGCCACGTGCACTCTCTCATGTGTGGAGACATTTCACCCCATCCAATGTAGAAGGAAAGGCTGTGTACATTTGCAAATACTGTGCAAAGACCTATGTTAAGACTGACATAACAATGCAGAAGCATATAGTCAAGTGCCCAAAGTTTCCTCAGGGCTCAAATCAGCCTATGACACAACAAAATGTTTATATTTATGTCTGTATATGACAAGGTAAATACAGTTAGTATAAATTACCCACAACATTTCCAGTTTATTCCCGTTAATTCCCATTGAACGTTTCCAACTTTGAATATTCCCAGAATTTTGCAACCCTAGTAACTCACCTGTCCAATGATGTGTCCCTCACTCCGAGCACCATAGCATTGTCCACTAAAGCCGACAGGTAGTCTGCAGCAGGCTTTGAGAGGCTGGCACTGGACAGGCCCACACCTTGGAGAAGAACTTCCTGCAGATGTGAACCTGGACGCAGGAAAAACTGGTCAACTGTCAAAGTGCTGTGAGAACATTGTGGTGAGAATGGATGGACAATTGATTTTGACAGAGAAAGCAAACGGTGAATTGTGTGTTTTTAAGATATTAAAGTGTCTGCTCCTCGTGAGTGGTGATGGAACTTCACAAAACACTGAACTACAGCAGGTTCATCACTTTCTTAGATTCCTCCATGGAAACATTTCCGTTGTTGTCGTTTTCACAATTTGCAACGTGTCTCTGTATTTGAACGTGTTGTGACTTTTTGATGAAGTTGTTTTCTTAATTTGCTGTGCATTGATGTCTCAACCGTACATTTTAGATGAAGTATTAGCATCAAAATAATAACATGAACAAACTGAAGCATGTTTTGTGTCACTGACATGTTTTAAACCCAGCTGTGTATCAGTGCCATGTTCTAAACTCAGTTGTGTGTCAGTAACATGTTTTAAACCTCAGTTGTGTGTCACTAACATGTGTTAAACTTCACATGTGAGTCACTATCATGTTCTAAACCTCAGTTGTGAGACAGTAACATGTGTTAAACCTCACATGTGAGTCAGTAACTTGTGTACGTCCTCAGTTGTGTGTCAGTAACATGTTTTAAACCTCACATGTGAGTCAGTAACTTGTGTACGACCTCAGTTGTGTGTCAGTAACATGTATTAAACCTCACATGTGTGTCAGTAACATGTTTTAAACTTCACATGTAAGTCAGTAACATGTGAGTCAGTGACATGTTTCTGACTCAGTTGTGTGTCAGTAACACGCTCTAAACCTCAGTTGTGAGACAGTAACATATGTTAAATCTCACATGTGAGTCAGTAACTTGTGTACGACCTCAGTTGTGTGTCAGTGACATGTTCTTAACCTCACATGTGAGTCAGTGACATGTTTCTGACTCAGTTGTGTGTCAGTAACATGTTTTAAACAGGGACCCACCATCCGCCTGGTACTCGCAGGTCTTCTGCCTCAGGTCCTCTATGAGCAGAGCCGTGTCCCCGCAGCGAGCCTCACTGCAGCGGCTGAGCTGGAACAACACGTCCACGGTCCTGGTGTTCACCTCGAACTGAGGAACCGGCTGGTCCCCGAACACCGAGGCCAGCCAGCTGCTCACCTGGGGGGGGGAGAGGAGGGTTACCAACAGGGACACAACCGCAGACATGTCACTTATATGTTAAATAGACATTGAACTTTACCGTGTCCATCTTCTCACTCATGGAGAAGGAAAAGGTGACAAAACAGGAAAGTTGTTAAAAGTTTCTGCAGCTCGAAGGAGAAACTAGTGTTTTGCTGTTTGGTTTCCCGCCCCTGGAATTATGCGAGTTACTTCCGCGTTACCGACCAATGAAAATCATCTTCTTCGCTCTGTATCCGGATCACGTTCCAAAGATGAAACTGGAGTCAAGATAGTTCACCATACTACCGGCCACCACTTCGCGTGAATGAACCAACATGAACAACAAAAAGAAGAAGAAGAAGAAGACAGGGGATTCTGGAACACCAAAAGTATTTAAAGTGTTTATTTCTTTAAATGTTAATACTTATGTCTTTATACAATTGAATTATCATCATTTCTAAATTATTATATCACTTAATCCAGCATAAAGGTACAAGAAAGCATCTACTAATCCACACAAATATTATTTTAAGCTGGGCATTAAAAAAATCTATCTATTTATCTGTCTGTGTATCTTACTGTCTGTCTGTCTGTCTGTCTATCTATCTAACTATCTATCTGTCTGTCTGTCTGTCTGTCTGTCTGTCTGTCTGTCTGTCTGTCTGTCTGTCTGTCTGTCTGTCTGTCTGTCTGTCTGTCTGTCTGTCTGTCTGTCTGTCTGTCTGTCTATCTATCTATTTATCTGTCTGTCTGTATGTCTATCTATTTATCTGTCTGTCTGTCTGTCTATCTAACTATCTATTTGTCTGTCTATCTATCTAAATATCTATCTATCTGTCTGTCTGTCTATCTATTTATCTGTCTGTCTGTCTGTCTGTCTATCTAACTATATATTTGTCTGTCTATCTATCTAACTATCTATCTGTTAATCTTACTGTCTGTCTGTCTATCTATCTATTTGTCTGTCTGTCTGTCTGTCTGTCTGTCTATCTATCTATTTATCTGTCTGTCTGTCTGTCTATCTATCTTACTATCTGTCTGTCTGTCTGTCTGTCTGTCTGTCTGTCTGTCTGTCTGTCTGTCTGTCTGTCTGTCTGTCTGTCTGTCTGTCTGTCTAACTATTTGTCTGTCTGTCTATATATATATATATATATATATATATATATATATATATATATATATATATATATATATATATATATATATTTATCTATCTGTCTATCTGTCTGTCTATCTGTCACACACACAAGCAGTGGGCGGAGAGACGAAGCCGGAAGTGCACAGAGGTGACTCCTTCCCCCGTCGCCCCGCTAACCGCCAAAGTTTGAAACTTCTTGTTTTGGAGGAAGAACCTGGAGAAAGATGGCGGAGAGAGAGAAGTTGTCTCAGTCCAAACAGCGACAGAAGCGAGTGAACAACTCCACGTTCCACTCGCCCGGCGGGGACTACACCGGCTCGACCCGGAAAACACGACCGAAACCCGGCAACAGCACGTTCGAGACGTCCAGCACCAACTCCAGCGTGGTGGAGGAGAAGCTGTTCGGCCTGAAGGAGGAAGAGGAGGCTGAGGACGGACCGGTGCTCTTCATCTGCGGGAAGTGCAAGTCTCCGGTGGGGGACTCGCTGTCCTGGGACGGAAGTGAGGACGGACAGAACCAGATCCGCCTGAAGAGTGAGTGTGGTTCCTCACCTGGGTCCAGAAGAAGAGACGAGATTATAGAAGATAAATAAGAAGACATATACATAAGATAAGATAAAAATTATCCTTCATTTTCCAACAATGGGGACATTTGCAATATTACACCTGCAAGAAAAGTCCTCAGTAACTAATACTAAGTAATACTTAAAGGTCCAGGGTGTCAGATTTATCGAAAGGGATCTATCGTCAGAAATTTAATATAAAATAATCCTAGGGATGTTTTCTCTAGTGTGTTTCATCTAAATTGTACGAATTGTTGTTTATATACTCTAGAATGGACATTTTATAGTTCAATACTTTATATTTACATCAGGAGCGGTTCCTCTATGGAGGCCGCCATGTTTTTTGTTTTTTTTACAGTAGCCCAGACTGGACAAACTAAACACCCTTTGAGTTTTTATGACAACTGAAGGTTTATTCATTTCATTATTTAAAATAGGTTAAATATTTGCGATTGTCCCAGTTTTATATGACGATTTTAAAGAGGAAGTCTGTTCTGTTGGGGGACTCGCTGTCCTGGGACGGAAGTGAGGATGTAGAGAACCAGATCCGCCTGAAGAGTGAGTGTGGCTCCTGACCTGGGTGCAGAAGAAGAGACGAGATAATAGAAGATAAGATAAAATATAGATGAAATATGATGAGATGATGCTTTATTGTCCAACAATGGGGACATTTGGGGACATTTGCAATATTACACCTGCAAGAATAGTCCTCACTAATACTTAAAGGTTCAGTGTGTCAGATTTATCGAAAGGGATTTATTGTCAGAAATTTAATATAAAATAATCCCAGTGATGTTTTCTCTAGTGTGTTTCATCTAAATTGTACGAATTGTTGTTTTCTTTTCTCTACAATGGACATTTTAAAGTTCAATACTTTATATTTACATCAGGAGCGGTTCCTCTCTACGGAGGCCGCCATGTTTTTTTTGTACAGTAGCCCAGACTGGACAAACTAAACACCCTTTGAGTTTTTATGACAACTGAAGGCTTAGTCTTTTAATTATTTAAAATATGTTAAATTGGATTTTCCCAGTTTTATATGACGATTTTATAGATGAAGTATGTTCTATTGAACTCCAAAAATGACATTTTATGGTTTTGTTGACAGTTTCCCTCAGAATATAATCCAAGGTTTTCTATCAATCAATCAAATCTCATATGTATAACCCTGATATTTGTAATGTTCTGGTTTCAGGAGTCACTGACAACGTCCTGGTTGGAAATGACAGTCGACTGCACGAAGCAGGCAAAGACTCTCTCTGGTAAGAAAGTGTCACTCGTCCCTGGTGATGTAAATTCAGCTGGGCCTACTTCCATCCATCCGTCCATTATCAATACTGATTATCTTTGAGGGTCTGGATAATTAACACTAGCTTTACCACAGGGGAGGTTGATGGATAACGAAAGTGTCAAATGTCTTGGAATTCATTGATACAACCTTTGGTGTTTTGTCGCTGTCTTAAGGCCGGCGCATGCTTCTGCAACGGCGTCTGCGGCTTTTCACGCAGTTGTGACGCAGGACTAGTGGTCATAGTTTCGGATCTCTTCTGCCAAGTGCTCTTCTATTTGGTCCATATTCGTTCTTCTAAATCTTCTGTGGTTTCCGCCGGTATTATCGGGCATGAACCGGAAATGCGACTCCGGAAATGATGTAGTTAGCAGACCAATCACAGCCTTGCCGGCTACGTGACTCTTGCGGAGCTTTGCCGTCTAGTTAGAAAAATTTGGCGACGCACGTAAGCACGTAAGAAGGGCTACAAAAGTACTAAAGGGGCCCGGAAGGGCTCTTACGCTTCCGGGCCCGTGAAAACCCGTGAAAACGCAGAAGCATGCGCCGGCCTTAACTATGATTAATTTCTTTCTTTCGTCCATAGTCTGATCATGGATCTCTTCTGTCGAGCCTGTCACTCGGTGCTGGGGATGGTTTACACGTCCACGCCGAAGAAGCTGGACCACAAGAGGTTTGCTTTCTGTTTCAACGTCGCAGACATCGACAGGTTTGTTCAGCTCCAGACCGTTTTTTTCTTCTTCTGGTATGTTTTCTGTATTATTCTGTGTTCGACAGGGGTTTTGTACACATGTCATTCACTACAATCATCAGTTCATCGTCTGTCTCGGAAAGACCATGAACTCACTGATGAGGTGCAGATAGGAAAACTTTTAGTTTCCAGAATGAACAATGCAGACAAAAATATGTTTACTTCCTTGATTCAAATTCTATATATTCTATATTATATTCTTTTTAGTTATTTATGATAAAGTCTACGTTTAAAGTTATTATAGGTAAATCAGAAACCTTCTACTCTGCCCCTCCAAAAAATGAGTATCTACAAAATGTCTTATTAACAACTGAGTTTTAGGGATAAACAGTAAATTACTTTACCAGGAAACACAGTGATGATGTGTTTAAAGGCCTAAAAAATTAAAATATCAATTCTGAATAAATATTAAATAGAAAACAAGATATGACTCATGTTGTGACTCATGTTGTGACTCATGCTCCACAATTGAAAACAGAATGTGTTCAGCCTCACACAGCTACTGTTTATGGTTTTATTTATTGTATTTAATTGCACCTGTTGGATTTGAACGATGAGTAACTGTATTCCTGTGTCTGTGATTAACACTCTGTTATTATACTGCTGTGAATCCTTTCCAGTTATGTGCTGGGATCAGCGAGCCAGATGTTGGCAGCAGAGGGCCCCAAAGAGCAGCTGGTCACGCTGGAGCACAGAGCCGTGGTGGAACAACAGCTAACAGAGGTAAATCACTGCTGCTGCTTCCCTTTGTTCGGCTCCTCTCTTATTGCTGTGAGGTAAAAGGTTCCGTCTGTCGAGCATATAATGTCACGAGGCTGTAAAAGCTCATCGCGACACAATAAACACGACAATTCTCCTCCAAACACAGGAGTTTAATCTTTAAAGCAATTTAGTTTTTGTGCAAAATGTATAAAAATCTGACGCCCACATCCCGTCAGTTAAAGCAGGAGTAACTGTCCCACTGAGGGTAAATGACACAATGCTATGTATGAGCTCTTTCTCATTGATTACCAATGAGCAGGTTGTACTCATGGTGACATCAGCTTCGTTCTGGGAAGCCCCCCCCCCCCCCCCCCCCCCCACTGGGCCGGGCAGACGCTGATATCAGACATGACATCATCTCATCACGTCCTCCTCTGATGGCACAGTTATTTTCATCTCTACATCTTCTGTAATTCCTTTAACTTTCAGATCTATTTCTGCTTTATATATTCCACCTTTTTAAAAAAATTTTAATATCACCTAATTCTCATTTTAATTACTTCCCTGATTGAGCAGTATATTTCTGAGTATCACATTAACACCATTGGTTGTATTCATATGAAAATTCCCTGGAAAGCTGCGGTGATTCACAAACTTAATCTTAATCACCCTTTGTTTAAAAAATAGCTGTGAAAACACCAATTGGCCAGTAGGGGGTGATGGTGAGCCAGCCCTCCGTGTCACACGCTGCTCGCAGGACAATAACTGAGCTGAGGAGCATGTGGAGGAATCTTTGCCGGAGGAAAAACATGTTTTGATCATGAGAGTCTTTGTCATAAGCGCTGGATGTATGTCGGCTTTTTGTTTGTCTTGGCTCCGCCCCCTGGATGTTTATTTGCATATAACAACTGGTTGATTGAACCATGAGATGTTTTTTTTCAATGCACCAGAATGTTATGAAACAGGTTTTAGTTGCTAATATGCAAATAAAAATAATAACCACTTGCAGAAGAGGCGTTTATACATGTGCGTGTGTGAGCGCATTCAACGGTGCCATGTTTCTGTCAGTGACTTGTCGCGCTCGCTTCCAATGTGTAATTATCTTTTCTACTTTAGCAACGCCGTGAAACAAAAGATCTTGTGTGTTTTTCTCTTGTAACAGCTTGTCACTCAGAGACAAAAGCTACGTCAGGTCAGGATATGATCCAATGAACAGGGGTTCGACTCGTGTTGGATAATATGTAGGTTAGGTTAGCATAATGGTTTCCACTTAATTCAACTCGTTCACGTGTTTAACAAGAATCATCAGATGTGTCAGTTTACTCGGAAACAAACAGGCGCGTCTGTCCCTGGGTTTATGTTTCATGACGTGAAAACTTTTATTATACTGAATAAACAAAGCAGAAAGATCGTTGGAAGATGGCGTCATTACATATAGTTCCTCAATAACAAATGATAGTTAATCATAGTTATGAATGCTGAAGAGATGGGCATTTATTTTTGACATTTTCCATAGAAGAATTGTTTTTCTTGATTTAAGTCCTGCATATCTGGTTTTATTGGTGTTTTATTTGTATTATGGTTAAAAAGTAAAATTACAATCCTTAAATACACCTGTGTATCGATTTTTGTGAAGATCGGTCAATGTGAACACATTCCGGCGGTCTCGGGGGGCACCGTTGAGCCATTTTGCGACGCCCATTGAAAATTCCTCCAGAATACGTAAATTTTCACCACTTTCTAACTTTCTGCAAATTTTGGTAAGAATTTGAGCATGTTAAAGCCCTCAAAAAGCCAATTAATTTGCCTGAATAATAATAATAATAATAATAATAATCCTTACAATTTCAATAGGGCCTCACCTGACCTTTAATGTCAGTGCTCGGGCCCTAAATATAGGCCTTAGATCGATAACGACATCTTAGGAATCATGGTCTAAAGTTCAAGTTTTAAAAATGTATATTTCGGTATTAGAAATGTTTTACTTCCTAATATCTGTATCTGTTAGGAGCCTTAAAAAATCCACATCAGTCTGACTTCAGTTCCTCGGATGATCCACGTGTCTCTGGCCGCTCCCTGACTGTATTAACTTCAAAAGCCGTCGTTCATCACTTCCTAAAGGTTTATTATGACAGGACTGTGAAGGTCCTTGACAGGATCAGGAATTAAAAATCAGGTCTTTTTGAAGTTGCGTGTGATTTGGTTTCAGGCTTTAAGTCTTTTTTCGCTCTGAGGTCCGCGCCTCGCCTCTTTTCATCAGCTTTACATTTGAGTTTGTGGCCAGAGCTGTTCTATCGGCTTACACAGTTGATTTACTGGCCAAAAAATGCTTAGATAACCAACTGGGTGAAGAGCTTTTTCCTTGTATGTATCGGAATGCAACACTGTAAATTGCTTCCGTAGCAACAAGTCTCAAAAACCAGTTGAACTTCTGAACTTCTACATGTGTTTCGCAATTTTTTGGGATTACAAAGTTCTTTTTAGCCTCTGTTTTTGCAGAAAATTGATCAACAACCAAAAATCCATGGTTTCATTGTAAGATCTTCTGTTTTCCACAGTTCACATGGCTGTTAATTAATTATCTCCAGGGTTTGAACTGTTGGTTCGAAAACCCGTGGGCTATCGGGACTCTTATTTTCACACCTGGGGATTAATCAATTAAGTAGAAAAATAATTGGGAAATTATGAAACGAAAATAGCCAGAGATGCAGCCCTACTTCTCTTGATTGGGTTTCATGGGAAAATATTGCTGTTGCTTCAAGTAAATATTGTTGAACTCAAGATTCAACATGTTCAAGGCCTTTCTGTAAAAAAATTTTTTTGTAGAAATCACAACGCGTCAGCTGGACTGTGTCTGAGGATGATGCTCTGCAGCTCTGCCGCCACAGTTAATGTATTCTGTCTGTCTGTGTGCGTCTGACTGGCAGACATTTGTTTGGGTTTTGCACTCACTGACCTGCCCACTCCACACACACACACACCCACACACCCAGACACACACACACCCTCCATACCCATCGGTCCCTGACCACTTCCCCTCTGGGTTTTGTCGTCCTCCCTCGTTGAATCCATTTTTAAATTATCTTCTCTCCTCCCTCGTTCCTCTCCACTGCTTCCCACCTGTCCAGTTTTAGCCTCGGTTTCTTTTTCTTCCCTTGTTTCTTCTCTTCTGCCTCCACCCTCGTTATATACTATATATACTGTACTATTTTTATATACTGTCTAACAATAACATTACCATCATATGATCAGTACTATTACCATCATCTTGCCACTGCACCTTATCTACCTATTTATCTTGTGTTTCTGTTTTTTATTCTTCTTCCTCAATATTTTTTATTTTATTTTATTGTATTCAAATATACCGGCTGCTATGATGACTTAATTTCCCTTTGGGGATGAATAAAGTACTCTATCTATCTATCTATCTATCTATCTATCTATCTATCTATCTATCTATCTATCTATCTATCTATCTATCTATCTATCTATCTATCTATCTATCTATCTATCTATCTATCTATCTATCTATCTATCTATCTATCTATCTATCTATCTATCTATCTATCTATCTATCTATCTATCTATCTATCTATCTATCTATCTTATCCATCCATCCATCCATCCATCCATCCATCCATCCATCCATCCATCCATCCATCCATCCATCCATCCATCCATCCATCCATCCATCCATCCATCCATCCATCCATCCATCCATCCATCCATCCATCCATCCATCCTATCTACCTATCTACCTATCTACCTATCTACCTATCTACCTATCTACCTATCTACCTATCTACCTATCTACCTATCTACCTATCTACCTATCTACCTATCTACCTATCTACCTACCTACCTATCTACCTACCTCTGTTCACGTACACATCCTGAACCCTGCACCATTAACACAATCTGCCTCTCCCCCCCCCCCCTCACAGATGAAAATGCTGGTCCTGTCCATGTCCCAGAGGTTGGAGGAGATTGAACTTGGGATTCAGGACGGATATGATGTGGTGTGACAGCGACAGGCGACAGCCGGACGTGTGGGTCGGTCCAGGTGTTGGAACGTGTGTTTTTATAATTTAATTTGATCATACCCTCACCTCCACCTCTACCTTGACATTAATGCTTCCTCCTCTAAGTTTCATTTCGGCGACATTCCCCCCAGTGGCACGTCTCGTCCTAGCCTCACCTTGTGCAGGAACAGCACGGACACACTGTGTTCTGATTAGCGATGGTGAAACAAAGACTCCCAGCGCTTGTAATCAATCATGTTGTCAGCGCGTGCTCCTGCGGCTCGGGGCGCCGTCTCCTCCATGTGTCTCGGTGCGGAGTGAGTGTGCGCTGAGAGCAGAATGTTTATTTGTGCAGGATTTCATCAGGCGAGCTGCACACTCAGCACAACGCCGATCGATCGGGCCACTGGAGGCCACAAACACTTTTCTCTTTGTTCTCCTCCTGAAGCGTGAGGCCGTGAAGGTAGATGGGATACATGTTTTAAATGGCTAGAAGAGAGCAACACAATGAATTTGTATTGACAACGTTTTTGAGTAAAAGACACACCCTGTTTAATATTAACTGCATCAAAAATATTTAGGACAAAAATTCAGATTTAGCCAGAATTTAAATTGACAGCTTATTGCATCCGTTCATTTGTTGTTGTAACATCTTTTGTTGATTTATTTTGTTTGTTCACAGTTGTACCAGTTTGGTTTTGTCTTGTGTTGTGTTTGTGTATTAAAATATTCAACTGTTTCCACAAATGAGGATATTAGTTTTCAGTTTTTTTACATAATTAATTGAATTAACAAAAGGACCAAATTAACCCTTAAAATCAGGATAATCTTATTAAATGTTTCCGTGCTGTAACATAGTTTGGGGATCATCCTGCTTTGTGACTAATCACAAGTATTTAAGAATGAAACGGCAAAGTTTAAGGTCTTTGGGCTCAAGGAGGTGGTTGATTATATATCAAAAACTTATGTTTGTTTACCAACTGACCCCTAATGTGCCTAGCAACACTTTCTGCCGAGGTGGTGAAAAAAAGGAAGAAGCAGCAACAACACACTGTACGGCTTGCCCTCCCTCACACACGAGGTTTCATCAGCCGCACACAGAACAACAACAGTTAGAGAGGGCCAACCACCACGCTGTATCCATGGCGATCCATGGGCAGGTTGCGATGGCAACTGGGGAGCACGTGCTACGCCGAGTTGCCTGTTGCCATCTCGTCACCGGGCTCAGTGTCGGAGGAGCAGCCAGCCAGCTCGCTGCCCGGCACGCCTGTCAACACTCGTTACCGCCCGCTCCTGCTTAGACACACCCACCACCACCACCACCACCTAATCCCTGTGTGATGTTTTTCTCCCTGCTAAACCCCACCCTCACCCTTCTTTCTCCCTCCCCCTCCACATAGTTCTCCCCTCCCTCATAAGCAAGGGGGGGTGGGCGGTGGGAAAGTCAAAACAACAACAAACAAGCAGCGTGGTTTTTGTTGTTTACTGGTGGTGTTGTCTCCATCCGGTGCTCGCTGCCTGCTCCATCCTCCTGCACAGAGGGAGGATGGAGCCAGCCCGTCCAGATGTGCACAGCTGCTGCTCCTCCCAGTAACACACTCATTCTGTTGAACTGGTCCCATAGCGATGGTTTTTCCATTCAGAGCAATAAAGCTGAAAGGCTGGTTGGTGTGTTTGGAGACAAACTCATTCACTCTACGGCCTCTGATCTCATTTATCTGTTTTATATATAGACGCGGTGTTGCTGGATGCGTTGCACTGCTGAGTGCAATTATTGCACATGTTTCCCCCCCCCTGTTCACCACTCAAGTCCCAGCCAATCGTTGCCACTCCAACCAGGAGCAACATGGAAACACACGTCCGCACATTTACACACATTCTACAAGCGTTCAGGGACAAAGGATGAATAATGCAGAGGTGGTGTCTGAGTGAAAGTCGCCTCCCCTCTCTCCCTCCTTTTCACCTTCCCTAAGCAATAAGGAAGCAATGTTGCCATGGAGGCAATGAAGCCTCGGCACGCCGTCAGCCAATTACAGCCCTCACTGTGAGAAACATCGGACCAATGGCGGCTCAGACTAGTGCTGCTGTTGCCACAGACACTGGGCTCCTATTGGCTGAGCTCTGCTCTTTGATTGAATTTCTGATCTTGTTTTTGAGAGAGGGAGAGAGGGAGAGAAAAAATATCTCAAGGAGTGCCACCTGTGTGCCAACTTACAAAATATGTTTGTTTTCTTGTTTTCAATGAAAAGGATGATTTGTGAGAATAGAACTGTTTCTTGTTCGAGACTCATGAGAATTATACTGAGAACAATTGGTTTTGTCATTAAGGGAAAACTGTTTGTTCTGACAATTGATAAATCCTGAAGTTAACCTGTCAGGACTTTTGATAATAACAAGGGGAAAAAAATCACCTATAAGTTAAATAATTATCAATATTTACTGTGTAATTACATTTTCCATCTTTCCCATCACGCCAGTTGTTTATTGTGGGACAATAGAGCCACACCCCACAAGTTGCCAACGCTTGTTTATGAGCAATTTCCAGTTAAATTTCCAACCATCAGATCCTGTGTTTCATAACATAAAGTTATATTTGTGTTTATCTTTTCCTCTTTTTTTTGCTATAATAAATTATTCACAAGGTGCTTTCATGTAAATAACCAAATATATTTTATTTCATATAAAAGAATCAAGTAAAATATTTGTAACCTTATTATTTCTGTTTGATAACATGAAAAAAGTATGTTAACAAAGCATCAACTTCTGTTAAGTGGAGAACTCTGCTGATTGTTTTTTTGACCTGGTATAGAATCACCTCTCCTGTTCCTCACGTGGTGGGTTGTCTGACATATGCCCGACTGAAATCTCCTCCCTATCTCTGAAGTCATTAACAAGGTCTGGCGTCATCCAGACGAGGACAGTGGGTCATCTGGGCGTCTAAGTTTCCCAAATAAATCTCCAGATCCAGCGTCTGTAAGATGATCTCGGTGTCAAGAGCATTTGGGGGGAAACTTAGCCTTGTTTGTTTCTACTGACATCACATTCTACAGCGAAAGCGCAAAATCTCTGATAAGCCTCGACCGTCTTGTTCCATTAATCTCCTTCATCTGTGTCTGTGATCGGACGGCGTGGAGCCGGCCCGTCACTGACTCTCCTGACGGCGTAACCCCAATCCCCTCTGAGTGCTCAAAGCCTCCGACTTCATTAGAAACATCTGCTTGTTTATTTGCCCCTGCGTCTTTGTGTAGGCTGGTGTCTGCCAGGTAGTGTCTCACTCTCTCCTCCTCCTCCTCCTCCTCATCTTCCTCATGTTGGAAGCAGGATGCTCAGGTTGACTGTGGATGTGTGTCAACATCCCTGCTGTCCCTCACTACAGCAGGTTAATCATCTGGTTTTCTTTGTTTTTGTTACTTAGGGCACAAAGGCTTTTTTTTTTTTGATCAGGCACAAAAGCTCATCTGTTGCCTGTTATTGTGACTGTGTGTGTTTATGTGTGTTTGTGATGAGAAGGGGACTAAAAATGGGATTAATGTCATCCAGGGTCTAAGCCTCAACAGATTGACAAAAACAAAGTCCTGCTGGACAATAAGTGGTCAGTTTGGCCTCATGTTAAAAAATGAATATTAAAGAGGGATTGTTGTTTATCAACAGGCTCTTTAGGAAATCCTGTCACTCAGGTCATGACTTCTGGAATACAACAGTAGATTGTCTGTCTGATGTTCTGTTAAAATGTTTATGATATTCCAAACTTTTTACCTTTGGCTAAGGCGAACCAGACCGGACTCTTGCAGCGTTTGGAGAAAAAACATGTATCCACATTTATCCACATAACCATAAAAAAAGACGTGACAAAACATATTTTTTATCACTTTTTTGGACAAGGAAGATTTCCATGTGAAGCAGGTTGATCAGTTTAAATAATTAGTGTATTTTTCTTTTTAAATCTCTAACACTCAGACCCCATCCAGCTGTGAGAAAGTCAGAAGTTGGACTTTTAAACTCTCAGGTTCAATGCGCGTCCAAGATCTGATGTACCACGCTTGTTAGAGGGACATTTAAAAAAGTGACGCACTCCTACTTCTTCCCCAGGTGATTCATGTTCAGTTAGAAATGATAATTGTTACTTAATTTTATTTTTTAAATGCCCCCTTTGTATAGGCCAGTTCAATACGTTACACAGGACAATGGAGGAAAAACGGTTGAATTGATTCCTATGAAACTCAGTGGGAGATTCTTTAATTATTTTTACATAATCACAACCTCAAAGGACATAATTAATGTATCTTGATGGAGCATGTTTATGTGACTGATATCTAATTAACTGAAAGGTGTGCAGCTTAATTGAATAACGATTGCACGGAATATATATGCGATATTACTGCAGTGAAAAAAATCTTGTCTTAAGTCTGTGATTTCTCCTGTGTGGTATCAAATAAATCTGTTCTCTCTCGTGATTTCAATGTCAATTTAAATTTTGTAAGTATATTGATGAAGTAAAATCATGCATTTTCAATCCGTGCCCCAAATATTCCCCAAATTCTTCGAGCGATTTCTTCGAGTCCTGACGTATCAGCTGCTGTTTAATATTCTCATCCATGTAATCTTCTGTCCCAGTATCTAAATATCCCTGATGTCCCGATGAGGACCAGTGTCCCGTGCAGCTGTCCCCTGCTGGGACGCTGGAGCTGGAGGCTTGTTGATCACACATCGCTCGCTGTAACGTGACCTGTTTACACACAGATTAATTTAGGAAATAATCAAATAAAAATGTGTGTCAAGGGGAAATTATTATTATTTTTCATCTTAATCTCATCAGTATGGATTTCTTCAGATTATACACAGATTAATAACTTGCCCGCCACGTTCAGAATCATGGAGGATATAGACAGTCTGCTAGTTACTCTTGTGTTGATGATTATTTATACTCTTATCTATAAATCTATAAAGTGAGCAAAGAGGTAAAAATATTCTTCACAACTTTACACAATTTATAGACTAGGTCTCAAAAAGTATTATTTTGTCCTAAACCTTATGATATTGACGGCAAAGAGCAAAATATTGGAGAAACTTTTATTATTTATAATTGTATGATTGTTTTTTGTTATTGATTTACTGTCTTCTCCATGACTTGATAAGCAGTTATTAAATCTGTTTTTTTTTATCGATATCCCTCACCTGACTGATCATCAATACATGAATTGTGTCTGTGGGATCTTCACCCTCGTGGTATTAATATTTACACGTGGTGTCACCACTGAACAAGTGGGTGCAGGTACCTGTTCACAACTTTATACAATTTATATACTACATCTCAAAAAAGATTCTTTGTCCTAAACCTTATGATATTGACAGCATAAAGCAAAGTATTGGATCCACTTTTTTTATTGTTTATTATTGTATGATCATCTTTTAAATATTTTTTTCCTGTTATTAATGTACTGTCTTCTCCATGACTTTATACGCAGTTATTAAATCTGGTTTTCTTTATCGATATCCCTCACCTGACTGATCATCAATTCATGAGTTGTGTCTGTGGGACCTTCAACCTCGTCATATTAATATTTACACCTGTTGTCACCACTGAACACATGGATGCAGGTACCTGTTCACAACTTTATACAATTTATATACTACGTCTCAAAAAGTATTACTTTGTCCTAAACCTTATGATATTGACAGCATAAAGCAAAGTATTGGATAAACTTTTATTATTGTTCATTATTGTATGAACATTTTTTAAATCTTTTTTTCGTGTTATTCATGTCCTGTGTGCTCCATGACTTTATACGCAGTTATTAAATCTGGTTTTCCTTATCGATATCCCTCACCTGACTGATCATCAATACGTGAGTTGTGTCTGTGGGATCTTCACCCTCGTGGTATTAATATTTACATCTATTCAGTGGGTGCAAGTACCTGTTCATACCCGGCAGTCCACTCAGCTCTGTGGTGAAGCCATAATATTCATGTCCACAACCTGTGTGTGTGTCCAGGCCGCTCGGGGGGGTTTTAAACTAACTGTCCGCCCGTCTCTGATAAACAAAAGGCTCCGGCTCTCATGTATTTTTGAGCCACTCTTGCCCCTCGGCTTTTAGCAGCTTAGCCACGCCGATTAAACCGGGCAGCCCCTGTTTGTGTTGTCCTGTGTATGTGTGTGTTTGTCTCAGAGCTCTGATGATCCCCCCCCCCAAGTCTTTGTCTCGTCAGGGCAGTGTCACCCAAAGAGGTTTATGATGGGGACCGGGGGGGTGAGCCACAGCTGAAGAGATTAGTGTCTACAGTATGTGTGTGTGTGTGTGAGTCCTACAGATTCTTCAGCTGTTGCAAGGGTGTGTTTTTCTTTTTTTACCCACCACAGGTGTCTTGTGGGAAATGTATATGATGTGAGAAACGTGGCACATGGCGGCTGTAAAGCAGCGTGAACCCCCCCCCCCCACAGCCGAGAGGCCGTTTCCCATCCAGGCTTCACGGAGCTGAGAGCCCGAGGAACTAATTATAAGCTTCAGGAACTGTGTAATTTACTTATAAGGCTGTTGGATTAACGTGGAATTACTCTGTAAATTATCATAATTTAAGTATAAGTAAGTCTTTATCTATATATGGACGTGTTGTACATTGACATGTGTGTGTGTGTGTGCAGGGGACAAGTTGTGCAGACAGGAAGGAGGTGCGGTCAAAGTACCAGACAGACACATTATGGATTCAGTATAAATATTTAAAATACTTTATACAGCATAGAAATCTCTCGACACTCAAAACAAAACCGTCCATTACAAAATCTTACAAAAGATCCCCCCCCTACGCACACACACACTCCACCCCTCGAGTCTGTATCAATCTCAGTATCAAGCAGGAGCAGAAAAAAAGGTACAAAGACGTTATTTCAAATGTTGACAACACGGTTTCGACTTGTGAAAACATTGCATGCAAGTTTTAAAAAAAAATTTTGGACAGGAAGAGATTCTGCGGTATGTACGTTAACAGTTGAGACGCCTGGTGGTGACGCCTCTTTCCGAAGAATCGGACCGTTTTATGGAGTTGAACAACCCGAAGCTTCAGAAATCCCTTTGCACGCGACGGGAACACAAGTTCGTCAATATTTACAAGCACAATATTTCACATAACTCTCAGGGAGCTCTTGGCAAATACTCGTCATTGCAGATAACACTTAAGACTATTGCACAAACTACAGTATTAAGACAAAAGGAAGTGAGTTTATTCTTTTTTATTCGATCGTGTTCTTCCTCCCTTCCTTCCCTCATCCTCGGGCGAGGTTGATCAGTTTCATAAGGCCTTTAAATCTCTTTTTTTTTAAATCGTTTCTTTTTTTATCTTCAAAACCGACTATAAACAGACGCATCCCGATGTAAGAAAGTCAGGATTAAGACTTGTGGGTCAAAAAAGTTACGCAACACTCGTGTGTAGAAAATGCAAGTGATCATTAATGTGAGAGCTATAAAAAAAGTGACTTCTCCTCGGATCTAATGGCACTAACGCTCCGACACGGTGAATCCACACAAGCGCGTCACAATCAACCGCTGTTACACATCAACGTATGAATTATGCAGTGAGGTAAAAGATGGTCAACACCGTTGTTAGTACACGTTTTGGTATTTTAAGAATAGTGCATTTAAGATTGCTTTTCTTTTCTTTTCTTTTTTAAAAAAATCCAGTCAGCACTGGGGACACTGGAGGTCAGTGGATTTCTTAGCGAGTTTTTAACACAGACAAAACATTTAAACATGTACTCAGGGTCAGGGGAAGCGGGTCCGTTAGCTGGTGTGAAATCAGTCTGCGGCTCAGTTAGTAACAGCAAATATTACATGAGGGAGTAAGTGTTGGCTCAGTGTATAATACAGTGTTTTGTGTGTGTGTGTGTGTGCACATGTGTAGGTGTGTGTACACCTTGCGCCACATTAAATGAAGTCCCATGTTCACTTTGTATCTAGGACAACGTGAGGTTTAGGATCTGCTTCAAATCTCATCCTCTGTGTCACCGCCTCTCTTTACTCAAGCACCGATGAGCGATAATATATTATTAACTCTCGCTCAGACAACTTTTGTTTTCTTCCTAATTTCTCATTTAAAGGATCACGGTGTCATAAAAAGTGGCTCAGTCACAACAAAGGGACAGTTCACAGTTCAGAAGGCCGCTCGGGAAGAGACCGCTCCAACTTCAATCACGTGTTGAGAGGGGCCTTGAGTTCAGTCTGTCTTTCGTTCTTCTCTCTGGTGGTCCGCCCCCCCTCAGCAGAGGGTCTTGAGCGCACCAGAAGCACAGAGGAGAGTCTGCATGGGGTAGGGAGGAGGAGAAACCACTTCCTCCAAAACCTGTTCCGGTCGGAAGCTGAAGGGCTGCAGCTGCACCTTCTTCTTCAGGATGCGTCCGATGCCCATGGAGGGGAAGCGGCTGCGGTGGGTGGGGCTCTCGGGGTCGCTGCTGCTGCTGTTGGAGGGGGGGCTGAACGCTGACTGGAGGGCACTGAAGGCCGACTTGGGGGGGCTGAACGCCGAGCTACCCGGGGGGCTTCCTATGGTGCTGGGGGGGCTGCCGCTGGTGTCGGAGGAGCCGCACCAATCCGACGAGATGCTCTTCTTGGGCAGCGGGTTGACGATGAGGACCGGAGGACTGGGGATCGTGGCCTTCTTTAAGTAGGAGGAGTCGGGATGGAAGGCCGAGACGTGTCGGGGGGGTGCCAGCGTGCCGTTGGTCAGCTTGTACCAGGGGGAAGAGGGGGCGTCTTCGATGGGTTCGGCTTTGGAGAGGGAGCCGAAGGAGTGCATGCCGATGGGTGAGGGTGCGGGCGGAGCGGGGATGTTGTGCTCTGGGCTCGTCGTGTTGACCTGAGGCAGGGTGGCCAGTCGCCTCCGCTGCTTAGGGGTGTTGTTGTAAAGCGGCTGGATCTCAAGATACTCCATTGACGAAGAAGCTACGGTGCCGGGGGGGGCCAGGGGGGAGTTCCGATGGCCACCGGTTATGACACGCAAAAGACCTGAGGAGGGACAAGGGAAGCCTGGTTACATTCAGGAAATATATGAACCGTAGATTTTGCTCAACTTGCAGCTTCTCTGGATGCATTTGCACGCCTACATGTCTAAACTCTACAGATGTCTTGTCAGTGAAGATAAACATCTGGATTAAAACGTCAGCTTGTCAGACGTAAAAAGGTACGAGGTGCCGAGACCGGCCTGTCCTGACAAGCCACACCTGGAACGGCCTCCGGGCTTTCTCAGCAGCTCTTGTGGTTACATGAGGATTGATCACTATCTCCTTTTCACCGGTGCCAGGTCGAGTTAGAAGGAGCTGTTAACTAATTAATTCTGCTTTGTTGCTCCTTCCAGATTACTTCCATTCCAAATGATTAACTTACTCGTCACTTTCACACAAGGTAAACTACAATTGCAAAAACAACAACAGTGAGTGGTTGCATGTTTGCCCTATGATTAACAACTCGTCCGAGATGTGTCCTCCCAGACGGACGGATGGATGGATGGATGGACGGATGGATGGATGGGTAGTTGGGTAGATGGATTGGAGGAGGGGTGGATGGATCACTGGGTAACTACTTGTGTGTGAGGTTGTTGGTGTACAAGAACATGCATGCTCAGTCAACCTACCCTGTATGAATAAAGTAGATAAAAACAACGATAAATGAAGCAGCATGTTTATCTTTTATCTCTTCATTAAAGATAAATGTTCGAGCGTCTTTTGAATCTCACCTGTCCTGTGTTTCTTCTCCTTGCTGGGCCCCTTGCTGGCGGCCAGGTAGACGGGCGTCTGCTTGGGCGGGATGGTGAGCTTGTCCACGTGCTTCCTCCACTGCGTCTGGAAGTATTCGCTCTTCTGCTTCTCGCCTTTCTTCTGCTCCTGGAACTGCATCTCCTGCCAAGACGACGCAAACCGCACATTAGTGTCAGCCCCCCAGCGTCTGCAGAACCTGTTCCTGTGAAACCACTTTTATAACCTCGCGATGCCTGCTCTCCTGTAAACTGAGTATAGGTGTCATTAAAAACCGCTGGGGCCCCTTACCCTGTATTCTTTAGAGATTCTCTTCATTTTCTTGTTGAGGAGGAAGTAGACGGCCAGAGTGTGACAGGCTCGGTTGGTGAGCACGGCGCTCAGGACCTCGCTGTGCTTGTAGTCCATTTTCTCCGTCATGTGCAGCAACACCGTGTGGTTGATTTCTTCGATGTGGATCCTGAACACAGAGGAAAGAGAGTTAATGCTTGTTAATGCCGTCTACGTCTCTTCGTGGTCTAATAACTTTAATAAGCATATTTGAATATTTGCACTACTGCACAAATTGAACTATTGTTGTTTTATTTTTCTCTTCATCTGTAAAGATATATATTTAGATTTTTTTTTTTTTTTTTTCTATTTAAAATTTTTTAGATATTCTATTTTATTCTATTTTATTGATATTCTATTTTATACTATTTATATTTTTATTTTATTTTTTTTGGTTGAAATTACTGAGCATTGCTTATAGAGAGTCTGTGACCCAAGTATTTCATTGCCAGCGACTGCTTCATGTTATCTCTGTGCATTTGACAATAAAAATCTTGAATCTTGAATCTTGAATGAAGAAAATCGGTAGTAAAAAATCTCTAATATGATTTAACGGCCAATATAAATATTTTCTTTAATTTGGCAATTATTCCTAAGATGTCCGAATCAAACCCTGATGACAAAGACGTGAACTTGTTTAACCATAAACTTTAAATGTTTACATAACACCTTTTCTGCCTTGTTTATTCTGCAAAATAAAAGTTTTCACATCAACATTTATCAGGCTCTGAAAGAAAACGACATGCAAACCCAGGTGAAATGTGTTTGTGTGGGGGGGGAGTCTACCTGTTGAGGTACGGTGCCCCGGTGTTCTTGTTGGCCAGCTGCAGCCAGGAGTCGGCCATCACCTGGTGGATGTTGGGACGCTTGTTGGGATCTGGCTCCAGAAGCTTCTTCAGCAGACAGATGGCAGCTGAGAGACGGAGAGAGAGAGGAAATAAGTTCATTCACTGCCACCGAACACACACTCCACTCACTGCAGAAAGTGGAAACTCAATCAAATATTTTAATTCAGAAATGTGTCTTCTCTCTGGTTTACAACTCTGGGACTGACGAGTAGATAATGTCTCATGTGCAACAAACTACTCTGACTCACACTTTGTTTCCATGAGTGTTTGGAAACCCACTGAACCTCTGATCTGTTTTCATTTCATCGTTGCACGACACGGCTGAGATGACATATCTGTGTTGTTAGCTTGATAAACAGGTACTTGCATAATACGGGTTAAGCTCTGCTTCCAGAGAACTTGACGTAATTGCAGTGACTGGAACGTACCTGACAAGTTACAGGTTTTTGTTTTTGTCCTCAACTCCTCATGTTGCAATACAAAGACATTTAACCCATAAAGTAGCTTTAAACATGCCTGTTTTTTTTTTTTTTTTTAAATTCTCTTTTATTTAGAATTTAGGCACATTTCCATCACATACATTAAATACAGCTTTAGTCTGTCAAGGACATAAGAAAGGATGGATGTAGTAAGTTTGGGTGATTTTGTTCATATTGCCTTTCTGGGGTTTTGTGTTATGGACTTAAATGACTCCATGTAGGAACAATAACAGAGGTAAACATGCCTGTTTTTTAAATACAATAAATGCAATTGAAGATTAGCAAGACAATTTTGACAAAAGAAGCCTTCAAACAATCAGCAGGCTATTGAGAAACTGAAACTTAAATACGGATGTCAACAAACGTTTCTGACGAACTGACCTTTTATTGTTAACCAACAGGAATGGTTTGTTCTGTCTATTTACAGATAAAAAGATATGCACGCAACTGTACTTGTGCCAAGGCTGACGAGCTCTTTCTTGAGAAATGTTTATTTTGGTGTACGTGTTCGTGGGCAGAGGATGTAGACAAACAGATCCAATCAAAGAGCCTGTTTCACAGTAATGCTGATAAGGCAGCAGGGGCGATTCTCTGGGATTCTGTGCTTTATTTACTCGCCCACAACGAGAGCGACTGACGTGACTACAGAGCAGCAGCTTATCTGTGAATTTCCATCTTCATTTCTCGTGTGTCACTTGGCAGACGCCTCGACTTTCAAATCTCACATGTCAATGTCAACATTCTTCGCGCTCTCATGTGAATTATAAGCTGTAATTACAAGTATATAGGGGAGTCGGTATGTACAGCACTGTGCCTATAGGGTGTGAGAATAAAACTATTTGGAACACTTCGTTTTTTCCGTACATCTGCACACAAAAGGTGTGTGTGTGTGTGTGTGTGTGAAGTCATGACCTTATCGTGTCTCATAGTTCTGCACACACAGTACCCAGGGCAAGACTTATGACTGAGGGAGGATTTCACTCTCAGGAACAGGCTTCCTCTGTCGTTCAGACATGCTACCTCAGTGTTCTCCTCTCAAATCACACTTTGTTCTTATCCACAGTCACTTGCATTTACATGTTACCCAAGTCATGGATCTTAAAGAGAACTAACTGATGCATTTAGGGAACTGAAGTGTGGGAAATTTGGTGCGGCTTGATTAAATTTCTTTTGGATCAATCTCTTTTTTTGAATTAAGTTTCTTTATCATTTACCTGTGCAGAGTGAAGGAGGCAGAGGGTTCATCTCCTTGTCGACCATCTTCTGGTGCAGCGCTCGGAGACTGAAGGGCTCCACAGTGAACGGCAGATTCCCGGTCAGCATGGCGTACATGTTCACACCACTGGGGGACGAGAATATATATTAAAACACTTGAAATAAACAAATGTATTTTAAACCTGCTGATACTTATTCGACTAACTAACTGGCTGTAAAAAGAAGAGTGCACTCACATGGACCAGACATCCACCTTCGGGCCGTACTTCTTCCTGGAGAGCAGCTCCGGGGCGGCATAAGCCGGGCTGCCACACTGGGTGCTGAAGGGGTCCGAGTATCCCAGGATGCCAGCGCAGTTGCTGAGGCCAAAGTCTGCAGGACAGAGGAGGTGGGGGGGTGAGTGTTGTTTCTGGGTTTATAACTGTCTCTTCAGCTCGCGTCGTTAAACAAGCGGCCTCATCGCGGCGTTACACACACAAACAGAAGCAGATTAGCACTGTGGTGAGAGCTTGTAAGGGTTTAAACGGGATATTTAATTGCTCTTTGGCCTTCACCACATGCGGGAAGCTGTGATACTCCAACTGAGACAGAGTAATTGGCTTTGAAAGACTTTCTTTTATTGTTAACTCTTAAATATTCACATTTTTTGCTGCAGGAAATTTACTTGAGACTGATTAAATGATATTCTTTGAAGAAATAAAAGAAAGAGGTGATTTGAGGTGAGACAGCAACTGCTAAGGTCAGCGGGTTTGAATTACCTATAAGCTTTATGTTGTCCTGCTCATCCAACAGCAGGTTTTCTATCTTCAGATCCCTGGAAGACAAAGAAAACAAGGACGTCAACACCAGAGCAGTGTCAGCGTTTACACTAGACAACTTATCTAAGCCGTCATCATCACACAATGCACAAGGACGGGAGGTCTGTGGGAATCCCTCCCGCCCGTCCTCACACACACACACACACACACACACACACACACACACACACACCCAGACACATGCATACATGACCCTCCCAATGTGGGTCACACTGGCTGATTTTCAGGGTCTATTGTGCGCCCACAGATCCGTCCTCAGCCTGAGAAATCCTGTTACACAGTTATCAACGTGGGCCTTCTCACCAGGATTGAAATCTAGTTCCCAGGCTCCGAGTGACAAAGAATTGAACATTTCTGGGAAGATCTTGAAGGAACTTGAGATGAAGTCAATGTGTTTTATTTTCCCTGATTAAAAAACGTTTTATCCCAAGATGTATCTTAACGTCTGGGATAAAGCACCTAACTGCAGACACATCCAGTAACTTGTGGATTAGCAGTAATGTGCACAATGAGGACTTAACCCACACTTTGAGAAAGAGGATCATGTCTGACTCTGAGATCTTAAAGTCAGCTTTATCCCACAAACAGCACATAGCTCTCTAAGCTAGCTCTCAGCATTTAAATTCTGCTCCAGATAAACGTTTCCTCTCGGCTTTATAATAATCAAGTACTTATGTTTCTATACCTGTGCACCACGCCCGCCCTGTGCAGGTGCTCCACAGCCAGCACCAGCTGCCGGATGTACTTCTGCGTCTCCCTCTCGTCCAGGCGCTTCTTGTCGTAGATGCGGTTCATGAGGTTCCCGCCGGGACACAGCTCCATCACCAGGTAGTAGCTGTTGTCCGTCTCCAGGATGTCCAGCAGCTGCGTGATGTTGGGGTGGCGGATCATCTGCTGGATGTGGCCCTCCCGCCGCAGGTTCTTGGTCACGTACGAGTCCTTCTTGGCCTTCCGCTTGTCTATCACCTTCACCGCCACCTGGAGCCAGCGAGACAGGAGGGGGAAGAGAGTTTAACATTTGTGCCATATGATATTGTGAATAATACCCATGGAGAATTCCACTTCTGGGTCTCGAAGGGAGATTTTCGGTGGGGCGGCGGCAGTCTAACAGGTGATGAGCTCCCGAGGCTCCATTGCAGAGAACATAACTCCACACTGGCCTCTCCCTCACAGCTGCTCCCTATGTGGGACAACTGAGGCGCTATAGGGCCTGGAGGCTGCAGCGGGGGGGGGGGGGAGGTGTGTGTGTTGGAGAGTTTACTGAACCATCATAAACTAGGACGAAAAGCAAATGTCACCCTATCTGTGGAGAGGGCGCCAGGGCCAAATGCTCGCCCATTTGCCAGAGTTCAGTTGCAATTAAACACACGTGAGAGGAGAAACTGAGGCGAGAGGCATCGGCTCCTTTTCCTGAAAGCGACTCAACAGATTGAGGAGAGCAGATTTCCAAGCAGACGTTAGCTGATCTTCCTTCAGTTACTCATCCCGTCATCGTCTGTGTTCTGTGTTCTTGCCCTTGTCTCATTGGAGAAACTTCTCGTAAAAAACAACCCAGCAGCGCATGTCCTCTACCTGAATGACAAAACACTTTGCTGCCGTCTGTGGCTAATTACATTCACTAACATACTCTGTGGGCTCTATTTCATCCTGTGCCCATGATGTCTCCTTGTGTCTGGACCGGGTTCAAGAGCACGGCCGCGGCTCACAGCAAATCATCTCAAGGAGAGACCACAGACATGGAAAGACACGGCTGCTGAAACTAATCAGCATATCCATTAAAGAAATGGCGAGGGGCAAAGTGGTTGTATAAATATGTGTGTGTGTGTGTGTGTGTGTGTGTGTGTGTGTGTGTGTGTGTGTGTCCTCTCTTTCTTCTGTCCTTCAGCTTGTCATTCTTTTTTATTCCCTTTCATCTTTGATAATTGATTCACCTCTAAAAACCTTTTTACAGCTGCTAATTAAACCTGGCTGTACGTGTGTGTGTGTGTGTGTGTGTGTGTGTGTGTGTGTGTGTGTGTGTGTGTGTGTGTGTGTGTGTGTGTGTGTGTGTGTGTGTGTGTGCCTGTGTTCATCGAGCCGTCACAATACATGCCCCCCGCATGTTTACGCCAGGCAGTGTGGGTAGGAGACGGGGGTGCAGCAGGGTATGTATGGGGGGAAGGGACGGAGCACTGTATTTACAGTAGGCCTGTCTATATGTGAGGAGAAGAGAGGAGGGGGGGGAGGGGTGAGCCCAGCCAGGGGGCTTCTGGGGGATTCAGTTGTTTATCAGGCGACCCCTCAGACAGAGAAACAGGGGTGGGGGGGTGGGGGGTGTTGGCCGAGGGCGCATGGAGGGGAAAGTGGGTTACAGACATCAAAAACACATGCATGTGACCTCACTAACCCCCCCTGACCAGGACAGGACCCTCTCTCACCTCTCCTCACTTTCATACCCCCCCCACCACACACACACACACACACACACACACACATGCTTTCTCATCCAATTACATCCACGCTGACTTTCTAGGGATGCTTAAAAAGGAAATAACCCACTATCTCCCCTTTGTGCTTGAATAAACTCCCTGCCCTCCCATCGCCCGCTGCTCCCTCTGAATGAGAGAGAGAGAGAGAGAGAGAGAGAGCATGGGGGGGGGAGAGAGTGAGAGAGCATGGGGATGATGCTTGGTTGTTGTAAGATTGCCAGTGTTTGCATCATCCTCAACAAAGAGAGTGAGGGAAGGAGGGATGAGGAGAGCGGCGCTTTCTTTTCTCCTCGAGGCAACACAGTGGAATGAGGTTCTCAATGAGGTGAATTTAATAAATATTAATTTTAAATGACATATAGGCTGTGTAGATATTCTACTGTACATATATAGAAAAGGATATTGGGGGTTGAGGCACACGTGGAGAGATGCATGGGGGAAAATAGGGGTTCTTGTTTTTCTAATATGCAAATCTCCACCAAAACCAGCCTGAGGAGACAAAGGCAACCAGTGGCCAGTGGTTGTTTCCCATATCAAAGCCCCTTTGCTGGCGGAATCATAATGAGGCTGAAGCCCATTTATCAACCACATGGTTTCATATGCAAGTAGCATCTCTGCTCTCTCATAGGCCGAACGGTTCCCCTCTCAGTGTCCCACAGAGGTGAGATCACCACCACAGCAGACAAAGCCCAGGCTCAGGGAAGCAACAACTCCAACGTGGATCACACAGGGTGAGAGAGAGAGAGAGGGAGAGGGAGAGAGAGAGAGAGAGAGAGAGAGAGAGAGAGAGAGAGAGAGAGAGACTAGCTGCTTTCAGTATAAAAAAGTAAATATTGTCAGTGGAGCTTGGCTGAAAAAACAACTCCTGCTGAGTCCCACATCTCCTGGTGGTGCCTCAGTAACAAAGGTTCCCAGTGCAATCGACTGATCACTTTCTCTCTCCAGGATTCATCAGTCAGAGTAAGACTGTGCTGACATGTGGTCATAAAAATCATAATGTACAGAATGTCTCAGAGAGCTGACATGAGGCAGAGGAAATATGTTGCCCAGCCAGCAGGCATGAGCCCAGTGACAGCTGGCACTGAAATGTAAAACCGTATCAAAGCCAAGCTGGGTGGATGCCACTCATTCTTTCTAAATGTTAAATTCTTCTGCAGGTGTATTTCCGTTCAATAGGGAATAGACAATCAAGTGAAGCTGTCTTAAATCTGATTATATGCTATAATAAACATGCAGGAAACAGACTGTTGCGTATTGACGCGCTCACCTTCTCCCCGGTTAGCGCATGGAGACCTTCTCTCACTTTGGCGAAGGAACCTTCTCCCAGCTTCCTCCCGATCAGGTAGTTCCCGACCCGCTTGGTGTGGTAGAAGTTCTTCAGGATGTCCGCGGCCGGGCTGCCCAGCGACGCCGGGGAGATGCTCTCGCTCCCGGCGCCGCAGGGGGTCTTGCCCTCGTACTTCCCGTGGCCGTTGTCCACCAGCATGTTGCTGTCCGCAACTGGCATCACAGCTCCACGGCCCAGGGTCTCCTTGTAGCTGGACTCTCACCCACCCACCTTGGAAGGCAGGTATTACAATAAAACCCACTTAGCTCCGTGCGTCTGGGTCCTAATGACCAATCAAGGGAAGCGGGAGCCTGCGCCACCTGTTCATCCAAAGAGCTCCGTCAGCAGTTTCCAGGGACAAGTCCTGATTAGTGCACCGGCTCGGATTGAAATGACCACACGGAGAATATGTCAGCTCCAATCATGGGTTGCTACCACCCTGATGCAACAACCTGTGTTAGAGAGGAAGAGAGGAAGACTGGCTGCTGCGCTGCGCGTCGCTTCATCCAAACATGCGCCTCCTCCTCCTCCTGTGGAATGCTCTGTGTGCAGCAGCGTGTTGCTCGGTTTGAAGTGACTTTCCCGGTCATCTGGTGGGGGGGCGTTTCTTCTTGGTGTGTGAGTGTGAAGGAACAACACACACAGACCCTCGCACTGTGGTGGTGGTGGGTTTCAATCCAATCAGCGCAGGCGCATGTGAGAACAAGGGGCGACCACTCCGCCCGGCACCGCTGCCACATGTGGTGATCTCACACAAGCTCAGAACAAAGAATACATGTGTTGGTTGGAGGCAGTGACACCATCACTGCAATTGTTAATATATATATTTTTTTAATTTTTATTCTGTATTTATGCTTTGTTATGTTTTGTCAGGTTAATTTCGTGCGTAATGGTTCCAAATGTGAGCCACAATCCCTCAATTACTGCCTCAAATATGATCATAAACATCCCTGTCTCCGATGTGTATGATCACAAATATAAATATTGATCATATATAAATATTGTCAGTCAACATTGCTTTGTAATCCTTCGCAGATTCATTCCGTGCGTAATGGTTCCAAATGTGCGCCACAATCCCTCAATTACTGCTTCAAATATGATCATAAACATCCCTGTGTCCGATGTTTATGATCACAAATACAAATATTGTCAGTCAACATTGCTTTGTTATCTTTTGTCAGATTCATTTCGTGCGTAATGGTTCCAAATGTGCGCCACAATCCATCAATTACTGCCTCAAATATGATCATTCATAAACATGCCTGTCTCCGATGTTTATGATCATATTTAAATATTGTCAGTCAATATTGGTTTCAGAGCAACATCGCCATCTGTTGTCATTATTTTCCCATCGCCTTCAACCCCATGAACTGGTTGATGCTGAACTTGGAGTACAGCCACCTGATATATGAAGTTGTACCCCAGACAAAGGAGCATTTCCCCCCCCCCCCCTCATGGAGGTGCTCACTGGCCTAATTAAAGCAGTGCTCATCACTCAGTGGAGGACACCTGCAGGGAGGGGCAGCAGCTTCAGACACATTGTCCCCCCTGTATCCAGCTCCACCTGACCACATAAAGGGATTGGATGAAATATTGTTGTAATAACCAACGTGAATATTATTGTTTTTGAGTCTGTGCCATTAAGATTGAGGTTTAAAATATGCTTTATACAGGTTGCTGTGTTTATGTGGATTCCTATAGAGGGAGAGAGAATAATATCAACATCCAGTTGGACCTGCTCGCTGAAGCATGCTTTCTAGACACTGAACCAGACATGGAGGCAAATGTGTAAGTATACCACCATCTATTGGACAGATTTCATACCGCACCACACACAGCAGTGGAACCAGTATAGCTGGGCGGTGGGAGTCAGTCCCACATCTCTTAGCCTGCAGCCTTGGTGAACTTGAACTTGTCTTTCTGTGTCTTACCTGTAAGACGAAGGTCATCCCTGAAACAGATCTGTTTAGTTGTTCTGTGAGGGTCAGTTGTTATTTAAAAAATACGTATGAGAAATATGGCACGTGTGTATTTCATATTTTTAAATTGGGGACACATCATCAACTTTATGTCATGGATTTGAACTTTAAAAGGTAGATGTATTATTTATCTGCACCCCAGAAACATCAGAAGTCCAACAGGAATCATCACTTTTGATTATAAAATAAATCCATGTTTCTAATATGACGTCAACCTTCAACTTGTTTCATGGTTTCATCCGAGGTCATGACAAAGTCCAACATAATGATAGTTGGTATCCAAGGCAAAATAGAAGATTGTATGTGTAATCTTTGAGCGGAAGGACCAAACTATAACTTAACTAACTTATGAGCAAGAAAAATATTAAATAGGAAGTTGTAAACATAAGAAGCACCAGTAAAACAAATGAATACATAAACATAAAAGACAAACATAATAAAAACGTTGCAAAAGATATGCAACATAAAGTTATTTACTCATTAATATATAGAGAGTACACAGACAAAAATGTTGAAATGGAACAGACAATATAATTATTATACAGATTAAATTAGATTATACACAAGTTTATTCTTAGTACAGTTGTATATCAGAAATGCTTGTGATTTGTTTTGTTACCTATTGTTTATATCACATATTAAATATTTTGAATGTGGTATTTTTTCTACTACTACCAATAATTTTAATAATATAAACAATAAAACTATAAGTAACCATAGTAATATTAACAACAATATTAACATTATTAATATTAATAATAATCCAAACCACATTCTCTAAACCTTGAGCACTCCGCCACCCAGTGGACAAAACGCAGAACTGCAGCCTTGAATCCCATCATGCTTTGCCGTACCCGCCGAGCCGAGCTGCACCGATGCTAAGCTAACTGCCTTTAGCCACCGGGAGCGGACATGTTGTTCGGACCCTTCCGCGGATAAGCGTCGCTACAAGCGGGGAATCCGGTGCTAGGGGCCGGCTCGGGGGCCTCGGGCAGCCATGGACGCCGTCAACGCCTTCAACCAGGAGGTAAGAGGCCGGACACACACACGGGAGCCGCCGGGGCTGGAGGTGCTGGCCGCGGGGCTACGTCTCCCCGGAGCTAGCTTAGCAGGACGGACCGGGGGGGGGCTGCTCGGTTAAGCTAGCCGGGCATACCCGTGCTGCCCGGTGCATGGCTAACCCGGGTTAGCGGCCATGCAGGTTAATTCAAGCGTTCCATGCCTATCAGCAAAGCTAGCTCAACCGTTGCTAGCTAAACAGTTGCTAGCTACCGTTAGCCCCGCTGCATTCATTTCAATGCTAGCTTGTTAGCAGCAATGCTACACAGGAAACACTCCCCTGCTGCTAGCTTCGCCCTGCTAGCTTACAAACTGAATATCATAACAAACACTCATGCACCTCACTGGGTTAATACAGGACGTGTTGTTCAAAGCAGAGTTTTAAACTGGGAGCTAGCGACCAGTTCACAAACAGGTGGAGTCTGCTGGTGTTGCTGGTTTCTCTCGTTTCTCCTCATGGCTCCTTTTTGAATCGCAGGGACTCCTCATGCATCACACACACAGACACAGACACACAAACCTGTGATCGTAACACAAGTGTCTGTCTCATCAGATACACTGATTTGCACTAAACCTTTGCAGAGGCAGCTTCTGTTGAGTCTGTAGATGAGTCTTGAATCTTGAATCTGAAGTTTCCACAGCTCAGTTTCTGCTTGTCTGGCCCAGGGACGCAAGGTGGTGGTTGTTTTTGTTTTTGTTTTGAATTCACTTGTTATCTCCAATGCACATGACACATTTCTCCAAGTCAAGTCATCCCTGGATTTAAAGAGCAAACTTGCACTTAAGTGATTTCAAATGTGCATATTATTTCTCATTTATTTTCATATGTATACACGAGTTTTGCAGCTTGTGTTGACAAAACATCCCAAGTGCATCTCCTCAGAGCCGACTAGGAACTGGACTAACCTTCACATTCCTCCGCCAAGGTCCTATAGTCTCCAAACCACTAAGATTTGTCCACTAGACAAACCAAAGCATTATAAATTATCTGTTAAATGATGATTAGTTTATGATGGTAGAAACATTAATTCCCATACAGAATATGAGGTTTAATTCTGCCTCTTTGTGCCACTAAAACTTCAAATTGTAAAAAGATTATCTTGTAAAGGTGTCTTGATCTGGGAATGGAAGTGGAATACAAATACAAACAACACTGAAACACCCTTGTAGCTTTGTGTCTCATTCATCTGTTATCTCCTGTGTCTCTAGTTATTCTCCCTGATGGACTCCAAGCCCCCGATCTCTCGGGCCAAGATGATATCCATCACCAAATCAGCCATCAAAGCTATGAAAGTAAGAATGAGTTTTGTGTTGTTGTTGTTGTTTTTGTTAAAAGTTATTATATCTGCTATGTTTTGAGTATGATTCTTGCTTGTAACCCACTCGCTGGCTTCTCTCTTTCTCAGCTCTACAAACACGTGGTCCAGATTGTGGAGAAGTTTGTCAAGAAGGTGAGAGAAACGTGTCTAAATTCATTCATCACCCAGTTTCTCCTCCACATATTGGTTTTGAGAATCTGTTTTCTCCCTCTGCTTTCCCCAGTGCAAGTCTGAGTACAAGATAGCAGGCCTGTATGTGGTGGACTCCATTGTTCGGCAGTCCCGACACCAGTTTGGATCGGACAAGGATGTGTTTGGCCCGAGATTTACCAAAAATATCACAGGAACGTTCGAGAACCTCTGCCTTTGCCCAGTAGAAGACAGGGTAAGAACACCAAGACCCGGTTAAAGTTCCAGTGTTATGTTTGGCACCGTTGCAGTTTCCAATTATCATAAAATGAGTTTGTCTTTGACCTCTGTCCCTTTCCCGTTGTGTTCCTTTTGCAGAGTAAGATTGTGCGGGTGTTGAACCTGTGGCAGAAGAATGGGGTGTTCAAGATCGAGATTATTCAGCCGCTCCTGGACATGGCTGCTGGGTCTAGCAGTGGTGCTGCCCACTATATGGGCACAGATGAGCCAGGTAACGTGTGTGGTTGTACGCATTAGCCAGTAGTTTGTTAGGCCATGATTTGTTATTTGTTTTTAAATACAAACACAACTTTATAGTTCAAATTGAGTTCAGTTTGTAACAGCTCTGTTTTCGAGTTTTCCGTCCGTTCCATTCTCGTGAACATTCTCATGAAAGCCTTGAGGGAATTAGTTCAAATATGGTTTGAATATTCACTTGTACTCAAGGATAATCTAATGAATTGTTGGTTGTCAAAGGTCAAAGGTCACCTTGGCCTCTTGAATGTGATAGACTGCCTGAAGTAATTTCAGGAGTACATTTTTACATTTTCCTTTTAATTTATATTGCATATTGAAATGTGATATTGAAATGTTAAGTATCAGTGAATGTTGGTGGTTTGTGTATCTTAAAGCTTCCTCTCGTCCATCAGGTTCTTCTCCACCTCCAGCCAAAGAGCCGGTTACTTCGGTAACGGCAAACTCCTCCATGACGTCCACTGCTCAGCTGCAGGACACTGATGCCTTCGCCGCGGTGGCACAGCTCTTCCAGTCGTCACAGGGTCAGCAGGTGAGTGTGCACGGACGCAGATTGGCAGTGCACCTCTCTTAGACCTCCACCATTAAACAACTCTTCTCTTTCACTCTGTCACTGGCATTTTATAGCTTCAACAGATGCTCCAGAACTTCCAGCAGAAGCCAGACACCATCACCCAGCCTCCTCTCCATACGAGCCAAGCCCAGGCCCAGAACATCACCGCCGGCCTGGGCGCTCCACATCCTCTCCAGCCCAGCCAGCAGAAAACCACCTTCGACAAGGTGTGGTTTTGTTTTTGTGATTTGCCGTCAACACTGTGAAGACATTGTAGCACCATGACAATTAAATGAGGCTGAACAAGCTCTGCAATGTTGAAAAAGTCTTCACATTCATAACCCCTCTCTCTCTCAAATAGAAACTTCTGGATCGTTTTGACTACGACGACGAACCAGATGCTGGAGAGGACTCGAGAAAGGATGACAATGCATCGCAGCCCTCTTTGTAAGCCCTAGATTCATATAATATACTACAAATCAAAATAACAACAACTGTGAGTCTCATGTTGTATTTTTACTATCACAGTATGCAGCAGCCTCCGGCCTTCCCACAGCACTTTAATCCGTCAATGATTAACATGTCGCACGACCTCTCGCAACAGGTAAGAGAATAAAAACTTAATTTGTAAAAGAACTGATCTTTTCTTTCAAGTTAAGTTAATTTTTATTCAAATTAAGACAACAATATTGTATGTTTTAACTATAGATTTGCATAATACAAAGTATATATTAAGTAAAGTAAATTGCAAGCTCTTTATTTGTGAAAGGCAACATTTATAAATATAAAACAAACTAAATTTGATTTTATATGAATGAATTCTGTTGTGTATGCATAAGAGTCACCACCTTTGTCTTTGTCAGGTTCCTCTTCCGCCTAACGGCCAGCACCAGGCCTATGGTTTACCATCAGGACAAAGCTTCCCAGTTATGATGCCTCCTATGGGGCACGCTCTGCCAGGGCAGCCCAACCCGGGCTCCACCGGGCTTCCAGGTTTTCCAGGGGGATTTCCCCCCCACAACGCAGCCCAGCAACAACAGGTAGACGGGACAGTTTATATATATATATAGACATTTAAATGAGGGGTCGTAGATTTATTATTTTGTAGCTAATTATAACCACTCACTTCTCATACCTCATCAGGATATGTCAATGGATGTGGATCGCTCGTCTGTGAGGGACGGCAGACATGGCCGAAGGTCACCACACTCCGGCTCCAGGTAGGCGTCTAAACTAGCATGTGACCTGTCGAACTATGTTTCCTTAGCCACACAATTACATTTATTTCCCTATTTGTGATGAACATAACATGAGTTCCGTTGCCTTTATTTGTCTTCAGGTCTCCAAAGCGGAGGAGGTCACGCTCTAACTCTCGCACTCGGCGGTCCAGGCACCGGCGATCCCGCTCGCGCTCCAGAGACCGCCGTCACCATTCCCCACGCCCTCGCTCGCTGGAGCAAAAAGAGAGAGAGAAAGAGAGGGAGCGACGGCAGAAGGGCCTCCCGCCGCCCAAGAGCGACACACTAAGCAGTGAGTCTGTTTATCTTCATATTTAATTAGCAGAGGGACATGGACTGTTCTGGTTTTGTGTATTCAGTTTTTAGTTGTGTCATAAGAATGTCTTTTGGAGGATATCACAATTATTCCTTCTATTCTGATTCTAGTTCTTACTTCTATTTGTTCAAACTTCTTGTTCATGTTACCTTTTTTATTTCTCAATCTCAGTTTGCAGTAAAACTCTGTGGGTGGGCCAGCTGGACAAGAGAACACAACAGCAAGATGTCGCCTGTATCCTGGAGGAGTTCGGGGAGATAGAATCCATCAATGTAAGCAGACTTGTTCAGATCACTTGCACTGAGTCCTTGTGTGGTTTGTAACAACAGAATTGCATTTCCTCATCTAAAGTGGGTTCCAAATATGTATATGAATAATGGAAACACACATATTTTTGTATCTACTGGTCAATTAGCAGAACATTTATCATTATCTATTTTGTGTTTGTTTTTTATGCACAGCTGTTGTTTATTTCGGTGATATCCTAACACACTTAGCTTTTCCAACTTTTTACTGATTAAACTGATTATCAAAGTGCTACAATACAAGACTAATTGGAAAAATTACATACTGCATGTTTTTTCCTAACCCATCTGTCTGTGTTCCTCTCGTGAAGATGATTCCTCCACGTGGCTGTGCCTATATTGTCATGATTCATCGTCAAGATGCCTTCAGGGCCCTACAGAAGCTTGGCAGAGGATCTTACAAGGTTAACCAGAAAGCCATAAAGGTCAGCGAGCTACACTCTGAATAAAAACAGTCAGCATCATCTCAAAAAGAAAACAAAGAATCTAATCTAGAGTTGCTGTTTTTTCTCTTCTTGGCAGATTGCTTGGGCTTTGAACAAGGGCATAAAGGCTGAGTTCAAACAGTTCTGGGACGTGGAGCTGGGAGTCACCTACATACCGTGGTCTAAAATCCGAGAGGACCAGTTGGAGGAGCTGAAAGAAGGAGGCATACTGGATGGAGACACCTTGTCACCAGGTGAAACCTCGCAACAGGCTCTTTAGGACATCACACAAACAGATTCAGGCATACGATGAGACCCCACAGAACTCTGGTGTGGAATATGAAAGTCTAAATTTGAATTGTGTTTGTCTTTTCCAGAGTGGATCGGAGCGAGGAAGTCTCTGGAACAACCAGAGGAACTCAACCACAACGGCCGTTCAGAGCCACAGCAGCTGGAGGAGACGCCAATGTTACCTGTGCCTGCAGCAGCTGCTCCTCCTGTGCAGGTAAACAACTGAGAATTACAGATCTGTATCTATCACTAGTATATTAGAACATATTTGTAAAGATATACCATTCGGAAAGTTATTTTGATCCAGGGAAGTACAACTAAAATAACTTTTCATTTGACATCTAAAGTAAATGTCTGTAATTGTTCTCAGGTTCCTCCAATGCAGCAGCCCATGCTTGGTATGGGTTCTCTCCAGCCTCCGGGCTTCCCTGGTCCTATAGGCATGCCCCCCCCTTCCTTCCCACCTGGCGTCCCCCCTCCTCCTTTCATCAGACACGGCTTCAACCCTATGCAGATGCCTCCAGGTAGCACCTCCTCCAACTGCCACCGAACCACATCTCTATGCACCAGAAGTTGTCCGAACCCAACCTGACTCATTGTACTTTCTCTTCTCCCAGGTTTCCCTCCCCCAGGATCTATGCACCTAGGTCCCCCACCTCCTTCCAAAGGGGGAGTTGAGGACCAGAACCTGGACCCAGCCGGTCTGGGCAACAGGAAAAACGAGGAGGGCCCAGAGGGTCCCAACATGTTCAACAACCAGATGGGTCCAATGGGTCAGTCTGGCTTTCTTCCCCGACATTTCACCAGACAGTTACTTGTTCTCTGTCATTCTCAGGCTTAAGATTTCCCATCACAACTCTTCATATATGACTGAGTTTGGCCATTAAATTCTATCACATCACTTGAAAAACTAAGGATTAATTTATCAGTGAGTTTGTGGGTTTATAGAATTAAAAAGTTGTGTGTTTTTTGTTTTCTCCTTCAGGTGTCCCACCAGGTGCTATGTCAGGTTTACCTCCAGGTGGTCATCCAGGAAACATGCAGCCCCCCTCTGGTGGTCTGCTCGGTGCGCGGCCTGGCATAATCCCACTCCAGCGTCCCCCCGGCCCCCCACTTCCACACATGCAGCGTTTCCCTCCACCTCACGCAATGAGACCACCTCACCCCAACATGCTCCCCATGCCCCCGCAGATGATTCCCAGGGGGCCACACCCTCAGATGATTCACCACGAGCCCAAAGGGGGCTTCGGCATGCCGCCCCCCCACGGTATTCGGGCTCCTTTCCCGCCTCATGGGCATGGCCCCCCTCCTCCTCAAGGTCCTCCTCCTCCTCCTTTCATCAGACCAGGGGCCCCTCATGGTCAGGAAGGGCCAGAGGAAATGGAGGGGAGACCGTTCAGGGGAGACAGGCCTGGGTTCAGGGACAGAGAGCCAGATAGGGACAGAGACTGGGACCGGGACAGAGGGTTTGGAGGTGGAAGGCGTCCTTTCGGTGATGGGGGGAGGGGAGGAGGCGGTGAGAGAATGGAAGGGAGAGACAGGCTCGGAGGCTGGCCGGAGGACGGGGGCAATCAGCGTGGAGGAGGATGGGAGAGAGATAGGGACAGAGACCGTGATCGGGACAGAGACAGAGACAGACGGGACTGTAGGGAGAGGCGGACCAGTCTAGACCAGGACAGGGAAAGAGGGAGAAGTGAAGATGGGGAGAAGGATCCCGGGAAAGGGGAAGAAGGAGAAAGGGGAAAGGGAGAGGGAGGCGGTCGAGACAAAGCGAGAGGAGCAGAAGGAAAAGAACGAGACAAGCCGAGGCGGGAGCGGCGAGAGAGAGCCTCGCGGTGGGACAAGGACGATCGATTGGCCGAAGTAGAAAACATGGACATACCTCGGACCTCGGACAGCACAGAGCAACCTTGTGTGACTCCTGAGGTTGCCGTGGAAACGAGTAAAGAACCGATTAAAGAACCGATTGAAGAACCGAATAAAGAACCGAGCGCGGAACCTCCTCAAGAAAAGGCAGAATCGGAACCTGCTGCTGCTGTGACAGAGCCGACGCCATCTGAGCCTTTACCTCCAGCTCAAAGTGAACCCACGGAAACAGAACAGGAAGCAGCATCATAGACCGGCTCCGACTGGCTCCTCCTCCAGCCAGAGACTGCTGCGGACCACTGAGAGACAACGGGTGGTTTTCACTATGGTCGCCAGTCTCAACTCCTGGCAGAAGAGCTAGTCACCATTTTTCAGTTGCTGTTGGTCATTTCTGGGAAGTAACGGATTTCTTGAAGACAAACATTTCCGACGCTTATTATCAAACGGGTTAAAAATGGTAATTTGTAGTTTCATCAATGTCTCAAAACACAAAATCCATTTGAAAAAACGGCTGCAGGGATCTATCGGCCGTCACGACTAGTTTTCCTCCTTCATGTAAGTTGGTTTGCAGACAGGAAACAATTGGTTTATATCTCACAAATTTACTTTTACTTCACGACCCTCATCTCCTCACTCACTCACTTAATGTTATTTGTAAAATACATTTTTAAAATTTGATCAAATATGTCAAACTGTAAACATCAATTCTATTATGATAGAAGCCCCATTCGTTCCCCTGGTTGTCTCATCTTGTTTTTCTGGTCAGCCTTCAGGAACAGCTTTGAAAGGGCTATTAACAGACATTGTGACTGACTCAGAGCCGTTTCTCTTAAAGACATTTCAGCATCAACACGCTCACAAACTATCAATGAAAGAATAAGGAAATCCAAGCTTATTATGGCTTATCTTCCCGTGATCTATTTCTGGAGTAAACAAATCATGATATTGTACGATGAGAATCAGGAGTTGGAGTGAATAAGATCTACTACTAGAAGAGTAATTGTTATACAAAACTGAATTTGAGTACGTCCATTTGTAAAGAAACTGATTTCTACCCAGATTGTCCACAGCTGTTAAAAAACAGCTGAAGTTTCATCTTGATGAAGTTCTCAAAACTAACATCAACATCATAAAGTTGTCTTTCAAAAGTTCTCAGATGTGAACCGTAAGTCATTTCTTTTTTTCACTGTCTAAATTTCATACTCTTGCCTAAAGGTGTATTTTTTTTGTCAGCTAAATAAAGCAGAAACCTTTTGTGGCTCAAACTGAGGTAAATCCAAATAAAGTTCATTTCAATTATTGTAACAAAAATCCAGGTGCCAGCTTTGGCGTTTTTTTTTAAATCAGACAGGCTTGGAAAGATTTATGTTTATGGTTTTTTCCTGTGTGTAGGGAAGAAGGGGGTATGATATCTTCTCAACAGATAAAAGGGCTGAATTGTGTTTTGGAATCTTCATCTATTTATCTCATGCATGTCAGAAAAGTCAGATCTATAATTTAGTTTTTTTCCATATGAAAATGCAAAAATGAATCCCTGAAGCTGAAAATGTTTTTTTGACTGATAAACACAGCCTGCAAACTTAGTTTCCGTTTCACTGTAGACATATTTTTTGTAAACACCCAGATTCCCAACTCTCGCTCCCTCATAGTTTTGTCCCAGAGGCACCACGGGCCGAACTAATGTGATGAAATGAAGAATACTGCTCGGGACACACTGCTGTAAATATGCTTGTAACACTGACGCTTCTACAGGCGTCATGATCATTGTTGTTAATAATATGCGACTCGTTAATCAGAGACAACACGTTGACTTTGAAGGATTAACAGAGGCCCTTTGCTTTAAGGTTTTTAACTCCTCGTGGTTTGAACGTTGACGGATGTTTCTATGATTTGTTAAAAATACAAAAGACATGGACATAAAATCTTCGATATTTCAACCATAGGAAATTGTTTTTAATAAACTATTTTTTTACCAAATCCTTTGGCTTCTCATGGTCTCTTTGAAAGCCACAAGCCTATATTTACTGTGAATTTTGAATTATTTAGTTGATGTTTACAGGTCGATCCTGTACATGTGTAGCACCAAATCACAACACACATTATTTCAAGGAACTCGAAGGTCAAAACCGTACAATATTATAGAGAAACCCAACTGCTTCCACAAGTTTTTTTCTTTCTTATATTTAAGTCTGAGTCTCCGCAAGAAGAAGCATATGGAGCTGCCATCTTTGCAGCCTGAATAATGAATTACCAGTTGTTATGAGAACAAACTCCTTTTCCCTTCAAATAAACTTTGTGCTAATACTGATATACTGATAGTATAGTATATACAGTATGTTGTTTAGACAAAGCCTTTCATTGCAGTTTCTATGCGACATGGATGAATATAAGCTAAATCCAACATATTTCATGAAAAATATATTTTTAGCTGACAGTAATGTAACATAACAGTGAAGGCACTGGGTGATGTGGACGAAAATGAGTCACATATCTTTTAAGATTAAAATCATATTTTTGCCCCTTGGTGAAGGTTGTGGTTTTTAACTCGTCTTTACACTTGACACACATCAAAACATTTTACAAATATGTGGAAGATAATGATTATACATATATATCCATTTTTTTTTAATAATGCAGTGATTATTGATATTTTATCGGCCTAAGAGGCAAGATTATGCAAATATGGGCTCACTGGTTTGAGTTGATAAGATTAAATGTGAAAACAATATATATTTGTGATAGTGATGACAATTATGAATCATTTTAATAATTAGAAATGTAGTAAAAGTGCTTGAAAACCGAATGAAACGTTTTATAACAGGGGTTTGTTCACCTACTTTAATGGGGCGGTGCTTAGCAGCCAGTGACCAATCAAAACCAGTCTCCCTGCTCGTACTGGCCTCTGATTGGCTGGCTGTGTCCTCCTCCCGCCCCCCTGGACAGATAAATACAACCTGGTTGTCTCTGACATCGACTCACGTCAGAAACTTGTGCGTATCTTTGGAGAACTACCGCAGAGATGGTGCTGAAGGCCGTGTGCGTTCTGAAAGGAGCCGGAGAAACCAGTGGGACCGTCCACTTCGAGCAGGAGGTGAGTCCCAGAGTCCCAGTGCTTCTTACTGGGAGGAGGAGGAACCTGTAGCCCGGCAGCCATTCAATCTAGCTGCCATGCTAAGCTAAGCTAAGCTAAGCTCCATTCGCAAGGCTACAGGGCAAGTTGAGTCGGGTTTTGGGGTGTGAGGCTAAGCTAAGCTAAGCTAGGCTCCATTCACAAGGCTACAGGGCAAGTTAAGTCAGGTTTTGGGGCTAGGCTAAGCTAAGCTAAGCTAGCTGCATTTGAATGAGAGGACTTGAGGCTCTGTGTGATTTTTGGATTTGCATTTGCTGTCAATTTGCAAGTTGCACGTTGCCTAAACCGCGATTAGCTTCAAGAAAACAAGTCTGGTTGATATAGAGCCGTGACCTTTGACCCTTTGTATTGTTAATGATCAACCCTGCGTGTGTGGAGACGCCTGTTGCGTAACTTTGACGTGTTTGTGTAGCATTAACATCTCATGTTTGTGTAGCATTAACATAGTTCCCCATCGTGTTTGCAGAAACTCTCTCAAAAGGAGGAACCTCTGCAAGCAGCAGTTTCACTAGAGGACTAAATGAGATGCCGCACTAATTGAAACATGAAAAGGACAAAATCAACTGGTTGTTTTCTGCTGAGTCACTGCGGGGCCTCCTCCCCCTTGGTTCTGCCCCTGGAGATAAAACCCATACGTCATGACTGGTCCCAGTGCTAGTGCATGGTCCCTCCTGCACACTCACTCCTCCACAAAACCACTGTCTGGACTGATTGTATTTATCAGTTATGGAGTTTATTTTGATGCATTTTCTTGCATGGATTAATTTAAGGAGGCATGTGACAGATGTTTTAAAAAGGGATAGTTCACCTAAAATAGAGATTTCACTCATTCTCTACTCACCACTGTGCTGATGGAGGAAGTGGGTGAAGAGTCCACAACCATTGTGGAGTTCCAGGGGTAAACAGCTCTGCAGCCAAATCAAATACAATTGAAGTAAATGGTGACTGATTCTTCAAATATTACAAAACACACAACATGGCTCCATACTGTTCCTGTTATATAATTCTGTGTTGCATTAACACACAAAACATAACAGTATATTGCATATTGCACATCCCCATTTCTCTCCTGCTTTGCATTTTACTTTTTATTTAACTTTTTAAATCTTGTATATATCTGTTTTGCATTTTACTCTTTATTTAACTTTTATGTCTTGTGTATATATATGTTTTATATACAGTTATTTCTTTCTTATGGGAAGTACTTATTGTGTTTTTATGCTTTATGATGTTAAATGTATGCACCTTTTCACCAAAGAAAATTCCAGGTACCTACTTGGCAATAAATCCTTTCTGATTCTGATTGTGTCCATAAACTCTGGCATTAAAATTTGACTCGCAATGTTTGTAGCCTAAATGTTCATAATAAGTAGATGAGTGAATCTTAATTTTAGTTTGAACAGTCCCTTTAAAGCACTTTATACTTACCCATTAAAGAAGACATCTTGAACTATTACACAACACACGCTGCTGTTGCACAACTGAGTGTGTAATGCACAGAAGTGGTGTTGCATATCTATATTAGGACATTTTTACAGTTAAATTTGTATTTGACTGTTTACATGTTATGTAGGTTCACTGAGAGTCTGGTTGGGCTGTGACTGGGATGGAAGTGATCCCTGTTTTCTTCATCCTCTGGTCACCACCTGGTTTTGACAGCTTCTTTGTGTCTCAATCTCTTAGAGCGACTCAGCCCCTGTGAAGGTGTCAGGAAAGATCGCGGGTCTTGCCCCCGGTGAGCATGGGTTCCACGTTCATTCATTTGGAGACAACACAAACGGTGAGTAGCTGACAACAGGTGTATGAATATGTATTCCAGGGTTCCTACGGTCATGAAAAACCTGGAAAGTCATGGAATTGTAAAATGTTTATTTCCAGGCCTGGAAAAGTGCTTGAAAAAATTAGATCCCAAAAGTTTCGGAGAAGTCTTGGAAATTTGTTACATTAATATTTTCATGTCGTTCATTTACGCTGAGTTTTAAATAATTCATATGCTTTTAAAAGAAATACGCTCAAAATATAAGCAGGCATACGCTCTCATACTAATTGAAAAGTTTGGTGGAGAAGCACTATTCCAGGGAAGTGTAGATTTAACCATACTTGGCTACAAATGGAAAAGTACATGCCATGGGTTGCATAACAGACAAAGACCGCAATCAAACTATTGTCTCATTCATTTGTGTCATTTAAGGTATACTGTATGCTTTGGAATTCTCATTGTTAGCTTAAATAATACATTTTGTCACTTTTTCATGTATACACCGAGATCTCACAAAATGTTTGGTTATGGAAATTTGGTTTAAAGTTATTGAAAAGTCATGGAAATCCATTGGTCAAAATGTGTATGAACCCTGGTATTCTTGTTTGTAAATATTTGCTGCACTGCCTGGTTCTCATTTCACCCGAGAACTGACTAAATCTGAGGTTATCTTCCCTTTTCACAGGGTGCATGAGTGCAGGACCTCACTTCAATCCCCACGGCAAGACTCATGCTGGTCCTACTGATGCAGACAGGTGAGCAAGTGTTTACCTGTGGTGAGGATATCTGTTTGGCAAGAGGTTGATTATCGTGATTGGCCAATGAGTCCAGGCCTGACACATGTGGGTCTATTCATGTGTTTTGCTTGCGTAATGCTCTACAATGACACAACAACGCAGACCACATCTTTTCATATTGTTAAAGCATTTTAGTTCATTGATATGTCATGATTCTCACAACTAAAACCATTCCCTGTGGAGTCTGGTGGTGATGTCACTGCCTGTTCTTGTGCTTCCACACTGACTTATTATCTTTTCTGTTAAACACAATGTCCGAACAGCTTTGAGGAACTTTCTTTGAATTTGGCACAAACATTCACTTGTATTCTAAGATGACTTGAAATTTGGTCCTGGATAAAAACAAATCACTTGCCAATTTGGGATAAAAAAGAACTTTCATATTCAAAATCATTTCCACGCAAACCTGGTCAAATCTTAACATAACTTGTTCACACCACCATTGTTAAAACTGTCTTCAGTCAATGGTTGAAATAAGTAGTTTGTATAATCAGTTTTTCTTAATTCTCTTACAAGTACTAGGACAAGTAATCGGTAAAAATTCAAGGTTAATTAAAAAATTATTTTGTTTGTCACTAGGCACGTTGGAGACCTGGGGAATGTGACAGCCGGAGCAGATAACGTTGCTGAGATAAACATCTCTGACAAGATGCTCACCCTTAATGGCCCATACTCCATTATTGGCCGAACCATGGTGGTAAGGAAAAGTGCTTTTTAATTTCCAGTGAATGAAAATCGACATTAGTACGCCAGGTTTTACTCCAAGGTTAAGTAGTTTATCTTGGCTTTTATGAAGAGGGGGATAAGCTGCAGGATACTACACTTTATTGACTGGAGCTGAGCCTCTGGGCCATAAACTGTCAATGACAAACCTCTCACTGCTTCTTGTCCCGTGTTTCAGATCCATGAGAAGGCTGACGATCTCGGGAAAGGAGGCAACGATGAGAGTCTAAAGACGGGCAATGCTGGTGGACGTCTGGCCTGTGGAGTCATTGGCATCTGCCAGTAAAAAAAAACATCAGCCAAAACTCAAAGCACTGGAAATGGCTTTCCCCCCCATAGCACTTAATAAGACCAATATAGCTACTTAATGTGACAGTGTTTCCTTTTTTCAATACTCTGTCGCTTCGTATTCGCCATTCAATGGAGTAGAAGAGCCATGCTATACTATACTGTCCCCTTGTGATGACGATTGTCTGTATGGATTTGTGTCTGTCGACTAGTTTTGTCCCAAAGAGTTAGTTACGCACAAGTAAAACAGTTGTATACAACTTAAAAAGATCATCAATAAAACGTCTGTTCACTCGAATGGTGTGTGTGACAATTCTGATATGTGGGTAGATGGTTTGCAATCGAGACCAAAACCTGGAATATTTATTGACTCAATCTTCTCACAACCTAGGATCCCTATATCAATGAAACAACTGAACACAAATGTTACCTTATTAAGTCCCAAAATTCGGATTTCTGTGCTTTTGGTGTTTGAATTAAAGTTGCATTTCAAATTGGAATCTGGCAACGGGTGTGTTTAAAATCCTTGATGGGTGAACCATTAAGTAAATGAAATTTCCCTACTCTACCTCGTGTATTGTCACCTTTCCTTATCCCTATCAGTAATGTAGTCCTAAGATAACAGGTAATATAGTGACAGGTTGTAAAGATTTATGGCTGAAATAAAACAATGGTGTATCTAAGAGTTTTCTAGGGTAAAGTTCCTTTTGTCCAAAGACGACAAACTGTTAAAATAATTTTATAAAATGACGTTTAACTTGACCAATTTGTATTTTGGGTTTGTTATTTTCAAGGTTTTTATGAAGTTTATCCATAGTTCTCTCAAAACGTTTTGTATTGAAAAGGCTGCAGCTCAGTTAGGCCTCTTGACTCATTTCAGAAGATCACCTGGAGCTGTTCTCATCAGTCTATGAACTAGATCCTCTGAGACCAGGTGTAATAACCCAGCAGGTGAGTTTCTGATCCATATACATGTCTAAGCCTTTATAGCTGATGGGAAAGTTAATCCCAAATTTGTATAACATATTGGGGCATCAAAACGGGTTAGCTGCAGCAACATGCTAGATGTAGCAACATGCTAACTGACTGGCATGTTGGATTAGCCTACTACCTTGTGCAGTCACATTTCGGTTTTTACATACTTTTTTTACAAGATAAAGACAAAGGTCAAAATATGCTCCGACTCCTATAATATGGATAACTTAAAATATCCAGTAGCCTGTATTCATAGGACACTAAGTTTTGTTGGTTTCTATACTTGAATTAACACATTTTCAAATAATGGAGATTAATTCAACACACACTTGAATTAATGAAACGAATCAATTCCCATAACGAATAAGATTACTTTCCCCCTGGGTAGTAATTTGAGTATTGTTAATATTAGTAACATAACCAACACTAATTGAACAAAAATATATACCTTTATTACAAAGTCAATGGAGATTAACAAAGTTCCCAAATACAATAATAAATGTCACATTTCTGGATAAGAGATTTGTTTTAGGATGAGACATTTTTTTAAATTTAAAAATAAGCTTAATGACAAAACAGACATTGGAAGGTAATTTATTCTAATCAGAAGGACACTGTTGTGTTCTATGTTGTTTTACTTGCACTGTTATGTTTTTTTTATTAAGGGACCCCCTTGCAAACGAGATGATGGATCTCAAGGGGTTTATTTCCTGTTAATACATTTCTAAATGCACTATATACGTTTTAAAATAGAACCCTGACACATTTTTCAATTATGGCAGAAGTCTTGGTTCACGTGCAGTCACCGTGCAGGACACCTGATGCCAGGCTGCCTGCAGGTAAGATAAATAATTGTTATTCCTAAAGGTTATTCCTAGTTTTCTCTTAATATTCATTCAACCTGATTCAGTTCACTTGTTAATAAAACACGATAGCTTTAAGTTGACATTACGACGTCACCAAGAAACTACAATAACTGAAAAATATCGAAACAACAAAAAGTAGATTAAAGATGCAACTGAATCCAGATGCTGTACATTCTCAGACTGGGAGTTTCCAGGAGGCTCTGACAGCAGAAGTTTGGATCCTGATTGATCACCTCCTCCTTGGGTCGGTGTAGTAAGATGTTCCGTCCTCTAGAGGGCAGAGCACCTCCTCATAACTGTAACAAGCGTTTGCTGTGATACTTCAACATGGAGGGATCAGATTCAAAATTATTTCATGGGCTTTTGTATAATTAAAGATGGGATTGCACAAACCAGTGGCTGGAAATGTGCAAAAATCAACTCTGCAAACATTCATCCTCGTAGGAAAAAGGGCTACACCGGAGATAATTATTTAATTTTAATAAATAACTGCAGTTGCACATACATAAAAACATGACATTTCATGAACATCTCAGACGAACTTTGTGAACCAACCTACAAAAATATAGATAACAGGCTTTGATGGGAAACTATGGATTGAAATTGGATTCTTTCGTATTCCTCAATGATGTTAAACAGAACAGCTGTGCCCTGTAGTGGCCAACACTACAACACTAACTCTCTCTCACACACACACAAACACATACACACAGTGTCACAGTAACGCACACGAATACACTCCCATACACTACCCCGCCCCCCTGCCGATAGCCAGTGCTTGGCTGTAAAAATTGCATGCTCTAAAAGCCTTTTCCCTTTGCATGGGAATGGCAGCGGCTTCCATGTGAAGTGACTCGGCTCTCTGCTGCTCTCCTGCGGGAGATGAGAGATTTGAGGCCCTTCTATGGAGTGAACACCCCAGGGAGAGATGCAGAGGCAAGCTGCAAAGAGAGTGTAAATCTGTACATGATATACGCAGCAAGACGCTGAGATCCACTGCATTAGCATACGGGATGTGTCTCTAACTCCGCTTTCTTCTCAACAACTTGATAATCGACGGCTCATGAATTTAAAAGTCAGGATTGTTGGCAGGGCTGCATACGAAATGTTGAATCTTAAGCTGTTGTTATTTTACTTGTTAAAACGTCCATCTGGATTTGTTTTACCAGTTATAATTAGGGACGGGAATCGGCAGGGACCTCCCGATACGATACTATCACGATACTTAGGTGGCGATACGATATGTATTGCGATTCGATATTACGATTTCCTGGGATTTCTTCTGGTTATTTTTTTTTTTAAATACTGGACCATGGAAAAATGTTGAATCATACCTTCAAATACAACACAGTCAAATTCACTTAGAGCTTTACCAGTTTTATTTCAAATATTAACATTAACTTAATGACTGCCGGGCAGCCAATAGAGAAAGTAAATAAAAATGTGCCCTATTATTGTATAGCCCCTGTCAACTGCACACAAACTGACAGATTAAGAAATGTATGCCTTTTAGGATACTTTTAAACAATAAATAAAAGGTTAATTAAATAGAATGAATAAAAGTTTATTTAAAATATAAACTTTGAAATAAACAAAAAGTAGGCTATTGTTGTTTGCATGTAGCCGATGCAAAGCTAGTGCTTGGATATGTTTAGATTCTTGTGCAAAAACAAGAGCTGGTCAACATGCTCTGGGGTGATGTTGCTCCCCCCATATATCCCCCCCGGTATAAACCAATAAATATGTTTAAAAAAAAAAATCGTCATTCACAAGAATCGCGATTTGTAACTGAATCGATTTTCCCCCCCATCCCCAGTTATAACAGTAGTGAGTCAGTACCATTTTGACCATAGAGAAGTCCGGCTTTTTACAATAGAGCAAATCTGCGTATGAGTTTGTCTGTATGGGTTCGTGTAGGGAGGTAGTTTTAGGCCATGACCTGAAACGCAGCCCCCAAAAAGCTGCATGTACAAGTTGGGAGTAGCTGTATTAGTTTGGACAGAGGCAGAGCGGAAAGACAGACTGACTGTAAGAGCTTGTATAAATAGCCTGGGAGTGGAGGTGATGAATAATGGAGACGGCCGACGCTGCTGACAGTGAGCGGGAGAGGTCGTGACAGCGAGAGAGACCAGCCAGGCTTAGTACAAGAGAATGTAATGTAATGAAAAAGAATGAAATGATAATGACGATGAGAAGTCGTCCGGCCACATCTTGACAGAAGTTCATGCTGAAGGTCATACGTCGATATATTTATTGTTCTTTGGTTAATTATAGGCTCATCCCTGGATTACATTTTAAATTTAAACTTGGTCTATTGTCACGAATGGATTTCAGAGGACCTTTCCAGAAACAAAAAGGTCAGTGACGAGCTTTACTTAACGAAGGCTTGGAGCGTAACTGCCACTTCTCCTGCAGGTGGAAGGTGAGGTTCAAAGGGAGTTCTTCCTTTATTAGCTCCAGGGACACAACCACGTCGCAGTAACTTCAGGAAACTGCTGGTGAACCAGTCTTACAAGGTTTGGTGCTTTTGTTGCTGACCGAGCTGCAGCCATTTATTCTTTTGTGCATTATTAAAAAGAAAAGGACTGGTTATTAAATTGTATCCAACACCCACTTGTACAGAGTCACCATCTGAGGTGGCGAGGCCGTGCCCGTGGTGTTCACTGTAAGATGAGTCAGAGGCGGAGGTTCTTTTCAACCAAGTTATGTAAGTGGGAAGAAAAGCACTTCAATGGCATGCGTGTGTGTACTTCTGTGTACTTCTGTGTACTTTGTCTGTAGAGGATTGTTTTTGAATATCTATAAACAGGCATCTTTGTGCTGAGAAACACTGCTGACAACAACCAGTGTGGCCACATCTGTACTGGTGGCTTTCTGCTGTTTTCCCCTCAGGGCGTCAGCAGTATGGCCCACCACTCCAACTGAACACTTAGCGACAGGCTTTTACTTGTTTAACAGCTGCTTGCAGTGCACACCGCTCCCCCACCCATCTGGAAATCGGATGAGGAGAGACATATTTGCATACTCCTTGGTATCAATCAATGGGGAAAAATTAGAAAAGCTCATTTTGGTCAGTGGCTTCCGAACGGAGAGCGGTTGGTCTCACACAGGAAGATTGTATTAGGTGGGTGTGATTTAGGGTCCGGCCGTTAACTGCATGCACACAATGTACACGTCCCGACACAAACACAGGAACCCCAGTCTCTTATTGAAGTATTGGCACTCACTCCCCTGCGACTCTCCACCGTTCTCCAGGGTGAGAGTTCACCTTCCGGTACAGCGTCCAACACGGACATTGTGGGCACATTTTAGACACCAGTAACCACAGGTCAGGGGTGAGATGCCATAAATGGCGCCCATTCTACGAGACATGGTTGCTTGGTAGACAGACTAATTACAAGGCCCCTGTGACCTAACCTCTAACCCTGAGCTCGGAGTCATGTGATCATGAGAGTGGAGACCCCTCAACACGGCTATCTACTCTTGCTGTGCGCTTTACCCGTCCATTTTTGGCTCCGTATCTTGATAAACATAGTTCCCTCCACCAAGGAGGTTATGTTTTGACCCCTGTTGGTTAGTGGGTTTGTTTTGGAAGCAGGATTACAGTGGCTGCTGCAGTAACAGAGATATGGAGTTTTTATTAATTCTCACTGTTTTCCCAGGGAATAATTCACGGATCTTGAAACAAATCATGCACATTATATGTATGTTTAAGAATTGAAGTGGATTGTTGGGCCTTGTGGAGGTGTGCGCTCTCCTGGGTGCCATTCTAGTTTTGGAAGGACAGATATTCAAGTGTGTGAGTCCTGTTTTATCTGTTTGAAAATGGATCAGGAACCTTTTGGTCCAGCAGATCAACCTGAGTAGGCTGCACTTCTGTGTACAAGCAGCTGAGAGACGACTCCAGAGGGATTCCAAGGCCTATTTAACACATCACACCCTCCCTCTCATCCATGGTCAAACAGCAGTCCTGGGCTCTGACCTTTGAACTTAGTGACCTGCTAAACCTGCGCGACCATAACTCTCACTTTTGCTCAAGAGGGTGCTTATTATTCTTTCTAGGATGAGTGGTTGTAGCGGTCTCAAGACTGTTTAGCAGACTGCTGCAAGAAACAAGGCAGAGAGACAACAAATGATTGGATATTTGACAACTGAGTACGTTTCCAGACGCTGATCTCGTGTTACATTCCAGAGATGCTTCTGCGTTGAACTCCTGAATGGTCAATGGCAGGAATATCACAGGTTGACCATAATCAAGTGACAGCAAATATCTTACCCATCTATTTGGTATACTTTGCGAACACATTATACACATGATTTTACCCCAGACAAATAAAATAGGATTTACACACTTGAATATCTTAGCAGCTTGTTACAATCTCGACAAATGCAACTTTACTATCATACACCTAACAGAACATATGAGGTACTAATATCTTTGTTAACAAATGGCCAAGAATTCAGATTACAGATTAATAATTTGAATCATTTATCAAGCAAAATGGTAAAAAGTTGCGGATTTCATCTCTTTAAATGTAATGATGTGTTGCTTTTATTTTTAGTTTGGCACATGTCCCATCTGCTAACAAGGAGGTCGTGGGGATTTATGACTTGTGCTCCAGCAAGGCCACCAGGGGGTGATTTGGATGTTTTGGCTTCACTTTTGAGGAGCTGTCATGTTGACCATCTTTATTTACGATCTGTGGAAAGTCAATATAAAATTGAAAAACCATCTAGTTGAAGTTGTCTGTGACCTTTAACCTCCTGCTGGTGCTCTACTAAAACTGAGGGATCAGCAAAGTCAGAGTAAGATTAATCCTCAGGGAACAATGAATGTTCATAACAAAATTCCAGGGCGATCCACACAGTAGAGATATTTCTCTCTTGGGTGATTGACTGACCAAAATATCCTACAGTTTATTATATCATAAAAATAATCATAACAGCAGCCCTAAACAAATCTCTAAATGTACAATAAAGTATAATATAGTAATATGCAGGTATCGGTTAATCTACATAGTTTGTAATGTGTAAATTGCAGATTATACAACATATGAAATCCTCAGAAATGATCTGTGCTGTACTCCATGACCTGTTCATGTGTTTTTTATTTCCTGCAGACAGACTCTGGATTCAGTTATTCAAATTCATTAGACATTTAAATGTTGTCATAGCAAATATTTATCAAGGAGTTACGGAAAGAGGAAGCAGTGAACAAGATAAACAGAGGAAACCAGTTCACCAAACATTGTCGGCTTTAATCGCTGGGACGAGAAGGAAAGAGTCCAGACACTGAACACTGAACCTAAAAGACAGATCAGTCTGTATCTAGACTAAACCAAGAGCAAGTGTGTTTGCATGTATGTTTAATCTGCAAGGTGACCTTCCTGCAGTTCATGCTTCTTGATTATTCTCCCTGCGTGAGAGCTTATGTGCATGTGTGTGTGTTTGTGTGTTTGTGAGTTTTCCATTTAAGGCTCTTATACGTGTGTGTGAGATGTGCAGCTCAGGTGTGAAGTGTTCTGCGGTTCCCAGCAGAGTGAAGACCACTACACACTCCTCTCTTTATCGAGGAAGGGAGAAGGGGAAGATGGGCTGGGGGGAGGGAGAACAGAAGATGGAGAGAGGGAGGGAATGAAATAGGGAGAGAGGATCACAGACGGACCCTGTTCTTCTCCTACAGAGAGAATAGAAACTCCACATTGTCCAGACGACAGTGACAGTTTTCATTTCCCTCACAGACTCTCCTCTCTTTTTACTCTTCGGTCCACTTTTCAGATGTTTTCCCTTTCTTCTTTCTTCTGTCCATTACAGTTAATGGAGTGAGTCTCAGCTCTGACCTCATGCTCTCCGAGATGAAGGATGAAATTACTGTCCTTATATGCGCATATTTTGCATTCTTTTGAATTACCCAGACCAAAATTATACACTCTGCCCTGCACATTTAGCTAAATTATTCATCTGCTGCTGAAATGGTTTTGGAAAGTAAAATATGGACCTGTAGGAAAATGTACGTATTCTGGAGTAATTGGAAATGGGCGTGTGGCAAAAGGGCTCAACAGCGCCCCCTTGAAACTGGTCTGGTTTAAACGGATCGCCAAGAAATTTGGAACACAAGTGTATCATGTCCGGACGGAATAAAAGTCCCTGGCAGCAATACTGTTAAAGCGAGAGGAAGCCAGACATTTTAGATTTTTCTAGTAGAATGGCACGGCGAATTTCAAAGTAAAAAGCTAGCCTCTTACGGCGTGTTACTGTAAGAACTGTACCAACCCCGTCCAGAGTCATTAAATCAATATATGACACTAATGGTCCATTTAATGGTCATTTTAAGAATAATATAAATAACCAGAAGAAAACAAAACCTCCAGGATATAATCTCATTGAATCTCCTGGACCTTCAAGGCAACTGACTCACAAATACAGAGCTGGGACAGAGGGATTTTTCCTTTGTGAGACACAACCTGCTACTCAAAGTAAGAGAAACGCACAACACCATTAGTACAATCAGTCAGACAACTGCTTGAGACACGTGACGACTACTAGAGTCTTTTGAGGAGTAGTAAGGCACAGCTGTACACGTATAAAGCAACAAAGTCTGTGATTGTAGATAATGCAAAACATTTGTTGTTGTAACTCCACTGTACATTGTACAATCGCCATGAACGTGGAACGCAAAAATGCAAATCACCCTGCCCTGCAGCCGCATCAGGTCCAAAGTTTGCATAGTGCTAGTTATTATTATAACTAAAGAATGTCAGAGTATAAGGACATATTCCTTTTACAAATACCTGTCTGAATAATAACAAAAACAATCTTCAAATCTTCACAATTTCTTTTACCATTTTGTCTTGATAAATACCTTAAAAATCCATTTGCGGTTATTATACTAATTCATTATTCTTTTTATATCAACTAGAGACACAGCTTGACATTCAGGAAGTCTGGAAATTGCCCTTTTTAGCTGGATTATGTATCTTCTTTTCTTCCGAGCACTTGATCTTATTTCTCTCCCCCTTTCTGAATCACAAGGGAAACATTAAGGTGTGTAAAACAACCTAAGTGCTCCTCAGCAAAAGCACTTGACCTTTACTGTAGTGCTATAGCTTCATCTAACGACATCTTATGCTAATTAGCTTGCATTAGCCAGCGATAACCCACCCAGTATTTATGTTAAGACTCTTCTTTATTCTCTCGTACGTGTTAGTGACCATTATTCACAGTTGGTCTTGTGGCTCATAGTGAAACGTGCTCGTCCTGGTAGTTAAACCTCTCATATTAATTACTTAGTGACCTCACTCTTGTCCCGGACGGCAATTAACCTGTTTTAATTGGAGTGGTGTTGCCGGAGGAGGTGAGTCAACATCACCTGCAATTACAGAGAAACTGTAACAGTGAGAGAGATTATTTTTACACCAGCAGTTAGTTTCATCTGGTTGTCCTCGTGTAACCTCATTTGTTACAGTTCAAAGACAGTTTACTGATTAACAATATTGACTGGCACCATTTATCTTCTCCCTAAATGCCCTCGTTGGACCATGATATGGAGTTAGTCTTTTTATTACAGCAGTTTAGTGATTTCTTTTAATATGTAGTTAGATGAAAGGTATTTGTATACCAAGTGAAATTAGATTTAAAACGTGTTTTGACTTGTGTGAATTAGATGAATTGTTTGTACTATTGGGAATGATTGTATTATCTTTTTATTTTCTACAGACTTTTTTGTCTAACAAAGTCTAACACTTGTTTATGGAATCTTATAGTTTTTTTTCTATCTTAGTCAATCTATCTTTGTCAATCCACTGTCTTCAATTTGTATCTGTGTTTAAGCTGAGACAAAGAAAGATTCTCCAAAATGAGGACTAGTTTATCGTCTGGTCTTGGATTTAAATTAGAATAACGTTGGGGTAAAAAGTGAACTTAAACCTATGATGAGAGTTGTTACTAGTGCATGAGCATTTATTTAGTCTCTGGCTTTCTGTTATGTATTGATTCTGTGTTCCATGATCAATAGCTGCTCATTAACTGGAACCATGAAGCCAGTTTCATGCTTTAGCTGTATTTTAAATCGTTATGCTCAATTTATCTGTCCAAAAAAATATATAATCAGGAGGGCAGATTGTCACTGTTTTAGGAAACCTTCCTAATTGCACTAATTTAGCTTTAACAGTTTATTATTTCATATCCATTTTTCACATTTGAGCCAGTGAAACCTATGTTTGTTTGTGTGGAGATCCATCCATTGTGTGTGTGTGTGTGTGTGTGTGTGCTTAATTGAGACATATCACCAGTTTTCCTCATGTAAATCTTTTAAATGAAAATCAATTCACCAATCCTCTAATTCAACATCAGACGGCTGTTCAAATGCCATGGTAACTGCAGGAAAAAGCTAATTTGCCAAATTTAAACGATTCTGATCTTTTGCTTTTGCAAAAATGCGTCACATAATGGACGAATAAATCAATGCTTTAAACATTTCACCAACAAAGCAACCAACAAATAAATGAATCCAGGGGTCGGGGAAGCACACAATGATTGTAGAGGAGGACAGTATTTCAACCTTACACAATAACTTTAAATCTTCTCTGTTATCTGGCTACTTTTCAACAATTAGTTAGATAGTGTGAGACATTTGTTCACAACAGGACCATTTACAGTTTCTCTTGTCTGTATATTTCCGTTGTCACATGTCCAGATGAAGTATGGATTGTCCTGAGGCTTTGTGAGGCTCACTGAACTAAAACCCTTCCCCCCCCCACCCCCTCTAAACACCATCTTCCTCTGCCTTCTGTTGTCTAATTATGTGCTTCTAATTATTTTAGGTTGCCAGCGAGCACAGCACAAACCCCATCTAAGCACAGATTTGTTTGTGTAAGGTCACACCAGCAAAAAGCACTTTGTCCTGGTTTTCTTTTTCCCGTATAGCAGAGGACAGCGGAGCTTGGTTTTGCTGATGTACACAGAACGGTTCAGAGGTGCAGTGTGTCAGGTGACACCCACACGCCACGGGATCTTCCACCTCTGCAGACTGAGGGGTTTTACAGTTTTACTGCATGTTGTGCAAATGTGGACAATCTCTGTTTTTTGTGTTGTCCATAAATTCGTTTTTTAATGTTCAAATACACAAATCTTGTTTTGTTATCTCCTTGTCAGCAGCAGTAAACCTCATGGGGACCAAAGCCAAGTCCTAATGATGCAAAACGTTATTTCTGAGGTTTTGGTTAAAGATAGGGTTAAGATTTGTGGTTAGGTATGAACTGGTCATGGTTAAGATTAGGCATACGGTTTTGGTTTGGCTGTGCAAAGTCCTAATAGCTGCACAAACCTGTGTGTGTCTTGATTGTCCACATAACAAGCTCGACGCCCTCTGAGGTAGAAATGTTTTGTCTGTGCCTACATTTGGATGTTGCACAAGTTTGTGCACGTGTGTTTGTGTGTGTGTCTCCTCTCGGTCTTTGTGTATCTCTCTCGGTGGGTGGTAACTATTAAACTCTCCACAGTCAGTCCTTTGGGAGCAGCCATCAGCCCGTCATCTTTCGGAGGAACACCATACCTTCTGATGCTTTAATCCCTTCTTTCCTCTCCTCCCCTCCTTTTCCCACACTCAACCTCTTAACCTCATCTCCCGTCTTCCCCATCCCTCCCTCCCTCCCTCCCTCCCTTTCAGTCTCCTTTTTTCTGCTGGCACTGTCAACTTTCAGCTGAAGTGGCTGAAACTCAGTCGACGCAGCAGTGGCTGTGTTAGAAGCCGGGATACTACAGCGCGTCGGTCCAGTTCAATGACAAGATGGAGATGTTGATGTTTAGGTGTTTAAATTAAAGAAACATAGAGCATTAGACATGTCTTAATCATAGACTGTATATAAACATGTCTCCACTTCCCCCCACAATCCTGAAAGAAGCCAAAATATCCCAGATACGAACGTAGTCATCTTTATCATTCCAGGCCAGAGTCTCTGCTGTCAATCGTGACATTTCAATTCATTTTCAAAATAATTAAATCCAAACTAACATGAAAAATAAACACTGTGTGATAGGAACTACCTAAAATGACAGAAATCATCTTTCTGAAGAATTTATTTGATGTGTATGTGGCCCATGTCCCATCCACTAACATGGAGGAGCTGGGGTTTATGTCCAATTCTGCAGCCAATACAGAATGTATCACCATGTGTAATAAGATTGAGAAGTTATACATTTATTTTCGCCACCTTAGTTAAGCGTAGTTTATCCATCCTGAATTAGAAAACTGTATTCAGTCCGAAACAAGTCCAACTATTGCATGGATTGCAGTCAATTTTGCACAGACATTCATTGTCCCCAGAGGATTTATCCCTTTGACTTTGAGGATCCCCTTACCTTTCCTCTGTGAGTTTCACTGAAGCAGTTTTCAGTGCATTGCATTGACACTTTTGCTGCTGGAAGCAAATCCCATAAATCTGTGATTGTGTGTCCCAGAAAACCTAATTTCCATTATAACCACGGCACAAAGACACGGTTTCTTTGTCTTTTACGTCTTTCGCACAAACAAGTGTTTGTTTGCCTGTCCGTGCTACACAAATTTATGGGTGATATCAGAGCTTAAGGCCAGCGGTGACTGCAGGATGCTGTGTTAGAATCCATTTCCGTCCTCGTCTGAGAGCCTCTGATGAGCAATGGAATCGTTTGATGTTTTGCGATAAGCGCTTGAGCCTGTGTGTGATGTGTCTGGAGCGTGCTTTAATAACAATAGCCCAGAATGATGTGTGCGTGTGTGCGTGTGCGTGCCTTTGTGTCACCAGAGGGGCCCTGGGTTACTGGGTTGTGTGAGTAATGAAACGAGCTGTGCAGTTTGCGCTCATGAGTTTGTGACAAGGTCAGGAGGTCATGCGGTGGGTGTGCAGCCTGTCTCTCCGTCTTCCTCCCTCACATCCTGCGTTCAAACCTCCCACTGACTCAAGCACACGGGCTCTTGTTCCATTGCTGCTATTCCTGGGTTTTGTTTGTTTGTACTTTGTTGTAACAAGTAGGAATTAGAGTGTGAGAGAGACGAGGAGAAGACGAGATGGAAATGCTAATTTCAACATGAAAACAAAAGGGACCTACTGTATACACTGTTCCCCCCCACCCATCCCCCGGCCTGCTTGTATCCTAGATAATCATCTCTGAATGCAGCAGCCTAATTAACACTGCTCACTGTTTACGTTGATGGGGATTATAATTGAGAATGATACAGTAGATCTGGAGGTTTCTGCCTGAACAGTGTAGAGGACAGATTAAGTCTCTAGAGCTGAATCTTGGTGTTGTATTTGCTTTTCTGTGATGTTGGTTATGTTTGGCAAATGTGCTGCAAACATTCTCTCATCATCCCATGACCTCCAATTACTGCTTTCAGACTTGAAGATCAGACATTATCCGGAAAGATGTCAAAGTTTATGAGAAACAAGTTGCTGTGTTGATGATGTTTTCCAACACGCAACAGCCACGAAACTGGAAGAATCCAAATATCTTTGGGTTATGTGGATAAAGATTGACGGCAAGAGACTTATAATATGTCCTTTTCTACCTCCTGCATGATCTACCTATAGGTTCCACTTACGTCTGGAAACTCTTTTAGTGAAATTCAGTGTTTGAGCACAGCTCTAGTTCTCGACTCAGCATTTCTGCCTTAGTTTTGCCATCATTGGCTTTTAAACACATAAGTAATCTTCTCTTCTACACATCACCACACAGATCCTTAGCAAGTTGTTGGAAAAATCCTTGACTCTTACCAGATACGTGAAATAATATTTGTTTGCCTTTGCATTGTTTTTGCCTGTTTCAATCTGAACCCACATGTGGACGCTATCCTGCCTTAAACCTAGTTGATCCTGAAATAAAGCAGTGCTGACTCGGGCGCTCTGTCTTTCTGTTGATCTCAGCACAAGCTAGAAAAAGATATACACGAGTGTGATATGGTTTTAACTGTTTAGTGTCTTTAGAGGAAGGATTTTTGTTTATATAATCTCTGCTGTGTATCAGGGACGTGTATCGAATACGTTTTTGCATTTCTTTTGCATTTTCAGTTGTTTGTTTGTTTGTTTGTCAGCAGGATTACGTAAAAACTAGTCAAAAGGATTTACACGAAGCTTGGTAGAAGGATGGGACAGGGGTCAAGAAAGAACCCATTACATTACAACCTGGACAAAAGGGCAGATCCAGGATTGTTTTTTCCACTTTCTGTAACAACGTGGGATAATTTCACCGATCTCCCAGAGAATAATTCATAAATGGAAAAAATGGGAAAGACAGAAATACTATATTTAGGGTACTGATGCAATTTGTTGCAGCTTGATTGAATTTCAGGTGACTGCTGGGTCTTGGGCGGAGGTATGTGCTCGACTGAGTGGCATTTCAGTTTTCTAAGTGAATGGGGGATTTACATACTGATCTAATGTTCACTCGTAGGATGTCACTCTGTGTGGCTGCGTGTTTGTTTTAAATTGATTACCAGGGGTGGAACATTTCCACCGTGTGCAGAGCTCGGAGTCAGACACAAGGTCATGTTTCTCTCCTGCACGAAGCGTATTAACAAACCGCACGAGTGCAGCAGCAGGGTTCAGACGCAGCAATGCAACAGTGACCAAAATAAATAATACACATTGTTCCTCTGTTGTAGCTGCACTGCAGGTAATGAGCAAACCTCTCCTGCATGAATATTCATCAGACCCATAGCTCAGGGCTAATGTTGCACAGATGTGCTCTGTGTGACCTTGAAGTCTAAGGGACCAAAAATCTATTGGCCCATTAGCAAATGTTAACATTAACTCGACTGTTTACTTAGCAGGACCATTTATTTGCTCTTTTAAAAAAATAAAAATTCCTAAAAAAACACCTGCAGTTTGGTTTGCATCACATCCAACACTGGATATCCCTGCTGTGTTTTTTGGCATGACTACAAAGTGATTATGAAATGTTATATCGGCTGAGAGTGTATATTGGGGCTGAATATGAAGGCTTTTATAAAAATGCACGACTTCCTCCGACTGTCTGAAAATGAAGTCACAATTTCCTGGATGTTAGCGCTGCCATCTTGCTCTTTTCAACCGAATTTTATCGCGTCAAAAAACTAATTAAAACCCAAATTATAAGTTACTCGATCCTATCATTCTGAAAAATGTATTTAATGTTTACTCTGACTTTTTAGTTTTGTCCGTGTACCACCCACTAACATGGAGAAGGAGGAGGGGTGTGTCACCTGTTCTGCAGCAAGCCACCAGGGGGCAATCAAGATCCTTTGACTTCCCCTTAAGGGAGCTATCATGTCATCCATCTTTATATAAAGTCTACCGCTGAGCTCTTATCACATATGTGTGTTTTGATGTTTGTGTGATTGTGTGTGTGATTGTGTAGGCCCCATAGAGGAGGTCGGGCCCGTGTGTGATCAGTTCCAGTTGATGTGTGATGAAATTGTCAGACCCAGGCTGTCCATCACGGCGTTCCACCTGACGCACCTGGTTGTTTCTTTGTGTTGATGATGACGGGAAGCAGCCAAACACCTGATGCCTGCTTATCCTCCAGCCGAGGGCCTGTCACTCATATCTGCTCCTTATGAATAACTGGGGTTGTGTCTTTATACCTGTCTACCTGTCCAATTTATTTGTATATCTAGACCCTGCCCGTGTGTCTGTGTGTGCATTCAACACATACAACAGTGCATGTGCATGTACCAGTGGAATGGCATGCTAATGGAAATTGTAATAGAGCTAGACAGGGATTAGTTGATATGACCCTAAGCAGTGGAACTAGCAACCGGTAGCTGCAAGAGAAAGGTAGCAGCCCTGCTATTGTGGCCCAGCAGCGCATGCATTATTCATCAGCTGCACACGCATGACTGGTGATAATGATTTTATCACATCTGGCAAGGTGGGTGTGGGGTGAATGGGCGTCCTCCCTGTGCATATGTGCACATCTTTCTTTTTTTGTTGTCTCCAATACAGTGTGTTCATGAATTTCGATACAAGGTGTTTAGATGGCAGGAGGCACGAAATGGGAAACCAATCTTTTGTCTCCTGCCTTTACGGCTCCCAACTTACATTACCTTCCCCCCACCAGCACATGTGCCGCGATAAGGTCTGATAAGGATTGGAAGGTGGAGTCCTTTGTGCTGAGAGGGCCGGCTCAGGTGTGCAGCGAGACGGGAGGACACAAAACCAGCTACACTTACAGCTGCTGCTACCAAACAGAGAACTGCTGAATGGGCTTTGATATCCGTTTACTCCTCCGTGTCTTAACCGCCGACCACACGGCGCACACAACAAACAGAGAGCGTGTTCACGTGACAGAAGCAAGTGAGTGAAGAAAGAGCAAAAACAAGCAGACAAAAAAGAAACGTCCTGATGTTACTCCAGCCCGCCATTCCGCTTACATAACACCCTCCACCTGCTGTTGTTGTTATTACCTCTCCTGCATTCGGCCTGTGCTAACATGCCGTCGCTGTCGAGTTGTCTTCCACTTCCCCCCCCCCCCCCCCCCACTCCTTCGGGATAATTGCATTACAGCTCAATAACAGTGTGTTTGGGTAGGAGTGTGGGAACTGGTTGTCTAAAGTCTCCGTTCATCCTCTCAGATTGGTGACTTCCTGTTTCAGCCGGCTCCCAGCAGGACACGACCTTCTCCATCTATATTGTTAGATAACGGAGAAATAAAAACAGAAGGGGAAGAAGGGGACAGACATGGAAGAGGTCTGATGAGTCCACAGGTGCCGGGAGACAGTCGGACTCACAGCGTATGTACACGTACGTACAGAGAATGGTTGAAATAAGTAAATAAACACTGCGGTGGTATTGTTTGAGCTTGGTGCTGAAATGTCATCATGTGCCTGGAGGTCAAAAGCCGTGGATGTGTTATCTGCATACCAGAGCGCACGTGAGTTGGTGACTTTGTTTTTGTGGTCGTCTCATCGCTCTCCCCCGTGGAGACGGTGTCAGGTCCTTTTGTTACCTTCACTGCCCTTTGTCCCGGCGTGTTTGCCTCCATAAATGTTAAATAGTCCCAAACAGCAGTTGTTTCTGCAGCAGAGCAGTCGGGGTTCATCGGCCCGCTGTGAAATCGCTCCCGTGTCCTCAAGCCAAATGATCCTGATAAATCTGAGGTACCTTCAAGGACAGGTTGTCATTCTCAAGGTGTATTTTACCTAATTGTATTTACACTTGACTATACCCTTTAGTGGTTTCTTTATTTCTTGGATCGTAACGTCTCTGAGGTCCTGAAGTTATTTTCTTGGCTGAGTAATGTCCCAGATGAGAATTTCTCTACAATTACTGTTCTTTCACTGCTTTTAGAAACAAAGCTTTAGTGTTAATACACTGCAGAGATTTGCTCATGTTCGCTTACGCTGGTCACAAAGGTAAACGGCTAACCACGGTAGCCACAATATGAAGCAGGGATTTGGACTGTCAGGTATTTTTGGCACAAACGACAGTCTTGAGAATATTCTGAGTCTGGAAGGGACAGTGCAGTAGTCTGTTGTGACTCCACAGATTCTGTGGACATGTTTATTTGTATTTCTATTAAAATGACTGTCTGAATCAGAATCAATCAAACCTGTTGGAGGAAGCTACAAACTTCTCGTTTCAAGCTTACAGTTGGTTGTGATATGCAAAAAAATACCACTTGTGGGTGTGTTCTTTTTATGTGAAGTTCCTCTTACAAAAAGCCTGTTGGGTCAAAATCATAAAACAGGAAAGAGAGACAGAGAGATATGTGTAGCACATTCATAACATCAGCTACAGACGCTTCTGATTGCTCATGTTTTTCTATATCCTCGAGTATCAAAATTTGCAAGTCAAAACACATTAAAAAAAATTCTTACCTCCCTATTTGCACTGTGTTAGCTTGTTTTATCTATGATAAAATACCGATTTACATCTAAATCTATATATTCTAATTGTATGGGTATTGCAACGGTTTAGGCAAAGCAGGTTATTGAATGGAGCCCCTAGCTGAGAGGGGTTAAGAAATTCTATGATCAAGTCCCCTGAAACGCTCCTGATTGTGTGCACTTGTGTCCGCTTTTGTGTTTTTGTGCGCACGGCTGTGTGTGTCCACTGTATCTGTGTGTCTTTGTTTTGGTGCAGAACTTTGCAGGCCGGAGAGCCAGCAATTAAAAAGAGGACTGGGACATCTAAAGGCTTACAGGCACAGACCCAGCACGCATGCTGGCAGTCAATTGGCAAGCCGGGGGGAGGTGAAATTGGAGTGAGTGAGAGAAAGAGAGAGGGAACTGCGAGAGAGAGAGCGAGTGAGATAGAGGGAGAGAGAGAGAGAGAGAGAGAGAGAGAGAGAGAGAGAGAGAGAGAGGAGGGCAGGGTTAGTGCTTGCAGGAGAGTCACAGAAAAGAGGGTGGGCTCAGACTCAGGCAGCTCACACACCCTCTCCTCAGCCTTCAGTCTGGTTTGGCCGTGGTAGAGGCAGCATGTGTGTGTGTGTGTAGAGTGAAGGGGACGTCTCACTGATGCACAGGATTCCCTCTTCAGAGAGGACACGTGCTGTCACTGTTCAAACCTCCACAAGGATAATTTACTGTCACTCACAGACGTGGAGCACAAGCCAAGGTAAAGAGAAGTGCTTCTTGTTTTCTGGACTGTTTGTGGAGCTTCGACAGAGATGGGAAAGGGATGGAGAGAGTTGCTTGGATGTTTAAGCTTTAACTGGGTTTTATGTTGTGTGTGTTTTTAGAGGATTTCTCATGATTTGTATGGATGTGTGATTTTTATTTAGAGTACGTGTGTGTGTGTGTACATGTGTGTGTGTTCTAACATCTGTACACCAACGTACAACTCTCTCTTATACAATGTGACCCTGTGTAGTTACTACAGTCTACTACTGTGTGGAGGTTTGGTCTGTTCCACTCCCACTTTTCCTCCTCTCACTCTCCTCTCTCTCTCACAAATACATGTACATTTTATAGTGCACAAAAAAAGATCCTGGACGACCTTTTGTTCAGACCCTATCCTGCATTACGAGGCTTGTGTTCTTAAAAGTTCTTATTAATCATTCATGTTCTCTCTGGGACTCAGCCTGGCTTCCTTTACTCGAGGTAATGCAGTGATAACGAAAATACCTTAACGGCCTGTCGGCACCTGAAGTTTCCCCATGAGCAGACTGCTCAAAGGGGACAGTGATGGGACTGTAGTACATTACTGTGTCTGTGTGTGTGTGTGTGTGTGTGTGTGGTTGATTTCCAGCTTTTATGTAAGAGCTGCAGAACAAATAGCCTCACTCGAAATAAAGTGAGATTACTCCGCGGTTCACAAAGTCAAGTGGCACTTAATGGGGAGTTTCTTCGAAAGCGTGTCAGAGAGCCGAGGCAGTCAAGTGCACAATGTAAAAGAAAGAATGGGGGACTTGGGTCTGATAAAGACATTAGCCTACTTATAATAAAGCCACGACTACAGACAAAGAGGGAGACATGAGAGCTGCTGAGGAGAGCAGCAGTTGAAGGTACCGACGACTGGACTGAAGCCAGCAACACAGAATGAGGGATAACGGACGAGCTGTGAGATAGAAGTAGACACAAAAACAAAAGAGGAGAGTCTGCAACATGTGCACTTTCACCTGCCGAGCTCAGAATACTTCGTGTGCATTCAGCATTTGTCACTTATATGTCCGTGGACGTGTTAGGTCATCTTCAGGCATTCAGACGGCCAGAGAATTACGAGGGGTCAAAGGGCAGAAAGTCTCCACTGTCCTTTCTCCTCCCACACTTTCATGCTCGCTCTTTAGAGAAGTAAGAAAACAAGATGCAGAACTGTCTAGTAGAGCAAAGTAGACGGAAGTCGCAGGTCAAATTTGTAAATACTTATGAGCCAGTTAAAACCGCTAAATCAAATTGAAAGTCAGAAAATGTGGTTGTGATTTAGTAACAAGAAAATGCAGAATGATTTCTTTGAGAATCTGTTCATGAAACTCTCATAAGGTCAGAAATACGATGATACGTCCTCAACTCACTCCAACAACACACTTTCACTCCAACAACACACTTTCACTCCAACAACACACTTTCACTCCAACAACACACTTTCACTCCTTAACTGTACAATGAAGCTTTAGAAAATACTAATTTTATCATTCACCTGTACTCGTTGAGTTTGTTTTGAATATGAGAATAGAAATTTCAAACTAGTTCTCTCTCTCTCGCCCTCTCCCTTTCGTTCAATCTCCGCCTCCCTCCCCTCCCACTCTCCCACTCTCTCTCTCTCTCTCTCTCTCTCTCTCTCTCTCTCTCTCTCTCTCTCTCTCTCTTATCTTTCCTTCATGTTATCTTTCTTGCTCCAAATTACTGCTTCAGTTGCTGCCACAAGGAAGTTGAATATTGGCAGGGTGTTTTGAGTGAAGTGATCCGTGAAAGGATTTATAGTGGCAGATAAAAAACTGGCGTGTGTGTGTGCGTGTGTATGTGTGTGTGTGTTTGTGTGTGTGTGTGTATGTGTGTGAAATTTTGACAAAGACTTTGTGAACGCCTGGGGCTGTTAAGGGGGGGTGGAGCCATCATCTCATATAGTGTTACACATGGCCCATTCAGGTTTGTGTGAATGTGTGTCCATTTACTACATGTACACCACGTGTGTATCTAGGACAAATATGAGTGTGTGCATCCACACAACCATGTGTACAGTAAGCTAATATTGTGTGTGTGTGTGAAGAGAGGGGGATGGGGATCCATTAGGTGATCCCTGTGTGTGTGCATGGGTGCGTGTGTGTGTGTGTGTGTCTTTATATTGTGTGTACATACTGACCCAGATTGATACACTGCTCTCATGCTAAGTCAGCTCACCTCCAGGGCAGATATAGGTGGGCGTGTCCTCTTCTATGCACGTCCAGCTTCACGTAAACAAACACAATCAGGTGCTGGTTTTTGTCTCTAAGTCCGATGTTGCGTTCGTGCTCGCAATCTAAAACTAAAACCATGACTCGGGTACTTTACATCCAACCCTTTATTTGGACCAAAATCAAAAAGTTCAACACGTTTACTCTGTGGCCCACTTTTTATTTTAGGCAGAGCTGCGATGAAGGTCAAGTGCACTCCATTCCGTCCCAACTAGGCTGTCCAATTTAGAGCAGCTGACAAAATGCATCCTTTTAAATCCTGAGTGATGATGGATCCAACTGGTGGATCCCTCTCGTGTCGAGCTATCCCAGGATTAATCGCATGCTGGCGATGAAGCTATAGCTAGCTGTCTAGTTATCTGGGTTGCTGAGCTCTACATGTAAGTGAGTGCAGTGGCTCACAGTAGCTCACAAAGCTACAGTAAGAGCTAGTCATGCAAATAGGATATCCTCAGATGACCGGACTGTTTAATTTCAGTTTGGACTCTCTACGTGACCCAGGAGGGCCACTTAGGAGGCGGCTCCAGAACTGGGTCACGGCTCACAGGTCACAACTCAATCACACCAGCAGATATTCTGCAACCGAATGTAGTGAATACTATAAAAACAAATATCTAAGTCAGATTTATCCCTTGATCTGTTCATGTAAAGCTTGTGAAGCGCTTCATGCATCAGCTAATGCATTAAATAATCATCCTCACCTTCTCTAACAACAGGGAGCTCAAGCTTACTGTAAACACTCCTCATCTTCCTCCTCTACAGTCAGTAAGACTCCTGTGACCTTGTGTCAGGTCGGACGATGGGCTTCTCTTCACGATTACAGATCAAGCCCATAAGATGCAGTTTGAAGAGCATGTGGCCAATATGATAAAGGGATGATGCAATTAAACATGAAAGGAGATGATCTCTCTCTCCCTCTCGCTCATCTCATCTTTGCGTCACTTGTTTTCTAACCGTTGCTTCGAGAACGCTTCATCCCTCTTCCTCAGAGGTCCACTTATTTTTGCTGTTAAGCAAATACGAGGCTTATGCAGCCCCCCCGGTGCCCATCTCCCCACATGCAATCAAGCTGTTTAAATGTTTGTGTTCGACTGTGGGTCCTTTGTGTGTGTTTCAGTGTGTGTGTGTGTGGTTCCTGTCACTCACTCTCCCGATTCTCTTCACTCGCAGACCAGTACCAGCCAGAAAATGTTTCTGGGGAAACCATGACAAAGCTGACAGCTGAGGGTGGAGAGACGCTTTGACTTTATTTTCCATTCTCTGGATGTGATAGTAGAGGGGAATCCCTTTGTTGTGTAGATCAGAGGTCTTCAACAGGGGGTCCGCTGTCTCTGTATATTACTTGAATAGCTTAGTATTGATTTCACAATAACAGGGTAGCTATGTTTATACATGGCACTATGCCCAGTTAAATAATAAACACAATGTCAAACAATATATATATATAAGGGGTCCCTGATCTATCTCTCCATCAGTTTGGGGGTCCTTGGCCTAAAAACGTTGAAGACCCCTGGTGTAGATGATAGAAAGGAAGGGAATGGTTCCTGACTTCTCACATAAAACTGGGGAAAACGCTCCTTTTGTTGACGGCTGCCGGGAAAGATTGGTCACAAGTTATCGCTCCACAATGTCCATTAAACTTGCACAAAGGAACATGTGTGAATGTTAGGAGTGAGGCACTTTGAGATAAAGGTGGTAGTGGTCATTAAACAATTACAAAGATCAGATGACATAATTACCCGAGGATCTCAAACCACGTGGGAGTTGTGTTGACATTTATGTTTTATTTATCAGTTTCAGGATCGGTATCAGTGTGTTTGGACGTCTGTATTCTTTGGTCTTGGCCTTCAGCCTGATCCTTGTGAGATGTGAGCAGCTGAACTCGACAGGAGAGGCAGAACAAACCAGCGTAGAACACTATGTCACGCTGACGTGTTGGCCTGTGTGAATACATTTAGCAATGTCACTCGTCTGGTTGAGCAGGACTGTGAGGTTCATGAGCCGGGGGAGAGTGTGCAGTCGTCACGTTGGAGAACATTTCGTTTTCGTGCCAGACTCCTGAACATCGACCCCCTGATGGGAAGCACGAGACGTGGGAGAAGAAGAAGGTTTGAGATGGGGGTCCACACCGGGGGAGGGGGGTCTCAGAGCTGACGTGAGCTGGCATGTGTCCTCGTTCATTTCCGCGCCTTTTTGTCTCCTGTGGCTGCTGATGAATTGGGAGTTCCTTCCTTCCTTCCTTCCTTCCTTCACTCCTCCCTCTATCTCTCTTTATTTCTGTCTCTTGCTCCATCATCCCGCCATCCTTCCTCCCTTGGTTTGACAGCATCGCAATCCCTGTCATGTCTGCCCATTATCTGTGATCAGTGTTGCGTTCCAGCCCACACATCAGTGTGCGTGCGTGTGTGTGTCCCACCGTATGTGTGCTGGCATCTTCATCTTTGAAATGGTTGCATCTTCAGATATGTCTGGGTTCCCTCAATACAGAAGAATATCGTATGAATGAACGTATTGCAGGTGATTATGTGTAATTTCGTTTCCTGAGTGATTTGTTTATTTGTTTATTTATTTGTTTATTTAGAAGGATCCCCATTAGCTCTACCCTAAGACAGAGCTACTTTTAGTGGGGTCCACATTTAAGACATACATACAGATATCAAACATTTAAAACATACATTACAATACCAATACCAGACATTTAAAACATACGTTAAATTACAAATACCAAAAGTTAAATACATTAAAATAATGATCATACAATTTTATATTACAGATATCAAAAATTAACTTAGTGGTCAACAGAGGATGCTGTCAGTGCCTGTGATATTTATTATTTCAGAGAAGTGTGACTTGAAAAAGGCGGAAGACACTTTTGTTGAGATTTGGAGATGATTAGACGAGTATGTGCTGAGATGAGACGCCTCACCTGAACAGGAAGAGGATGTTAAGCCAGGGAGAGGGCGTTCAGACTTCAGAGTGAGCGAGTGGAAATACAACCGTGTGTGAAGTGCTGAGTACGGATTTAAAGGAGGAATTACTGTGCGAGTGCAAAGAGTGTCTTCAAAGATAATGTTTATATGCTCTGTTTGCGCTGGAGAGATTTAGCCTTTCCTGGTATGTGTTGGAAATCTTTACACCCTCTGTTGTGTGTGTTTCTCTGTCTAAAGCGTGCGTGCATGTGACTGTGTAATAAAAGCAGAGGCCACATAGTCTCCTCTCCTCTTCCCCCCTTCACTCCATCCTTCCTTTCAAGCCCGGCACATTACATTAGTTTCAGTCAGCTGGAGAGTTAGTTAAAGAGAAACTGGGATCTGGCCAGCGACTCGCTCCTCATCACATAGTCACACTCCGCGTTTCCTGCTTGTTGACCTGGAAGTGATGCGGTGGGAGCGGACGAGTCTCCAACAGCCTGTGAGTGCATTTCTGAGTGTGTGCATGTGCGAATCTGTATGTGAATACGTCTGCATGCAACAAACGCGAAAGGCAACGGGTGAAAAGCTTACGGGCAGAGCTGCACCTTTTTTATTTTGTTCTATGGATCGAGTTTCTTTGAGGATAGAAAACAACCCCTGTGGTGAGTGCTGTATAAGGTTTCTCTTGGACTGTGTGTTTTTGTTATTGTCCCGTGGTGCATTAGCTTTCAGGCCTGTGAGTGTGTGTGTGTGTGTGGTCACATTGCCTTTGTCCGCTCTCCTCAGGCCTGCACTCAGATGTCAGCGAGTCGTGTGGTGCTTATACAGGTCACTAATGCATTGAGTGCAGAGCCTCTATTCACCGCGGCCACTCAGAACCCAAACAATAACCCCGGAGCTCAAGTCTGCCACTGGAGCTCGACTCCCAGGAAATGGACCAATTGACCTAGATCCGACCCGTCCACTGAAGACAAGCCCCCCCCGATGCCGACATGCTGTTGACTTCTGTGTCTTTGTTGTTTCTGACACGAGACGTCGTTTACAGGCTGAAATCCTCCCGGATAACAAGGACAGGAGGAGATTCTTATTCGATGTATGCAGAGATTTTATGATGATTCAACAACCATTAAAAAAAAACTTCATAGTAACCAGAATTTGGCACACATTTTTAATATTACAACATTAATAATTCATACACTGATGAGTAGCAGGGAAATGTACTTTTCAGGGAAGATGCTGCTTTGAAAAAAAGGTTATCGGGAAAAGATAAATGCAGATTTTTGCAGCCTGATGTGGATCACAGGTCATATGTTGATTTCTGTTTGCTGTATTTTTTTGGGCAGTGCATGTTTCATTATGACTTTGAGCATAAAGGGGAACAGAGAGCCGGGAAGACAAGTTGCAAAGAGCTGCAAGTTGGCACCGTTTGCTGCAGAGAACTTAAGTCCAGAGACCATTCCAGCTACCGGGTGCCCCAGGTTGTTTTTTCATTTGACTATTGTGTCTATTATTACATACAGCAGATACATGAAGGACTATATTCCTGAAGAATACTGTATCTAGACTTTGGTATTCTCTACCACAGCTGAAGCTTTCTGGGACTTTTTTCTTAGAATTTGACTCAAGCAGAGAAAAGCAGATTGATGATGATAATAATCATTTTCTAAATCGTTATTAGTCTCAGTCATTATCTCTGGTTCTTTAGTTTTAATCGCTTTGGTCAACTGACCAACTGTGTGTTACCATCACTGAAGCAGTTCATTGTGGTTGTAATTTGCAGAACAACACTCTGGGCGTAGGTCGTCTCCCATTCTCTGAATCGGCCACACATGACTGTGAATGAGGATGTGTGTGAGCGTATGATACAGAAATGGAGAAGTGAGTAAAGGGAGGGTCTGTTTTTGCGGCCAAAAATATGATTTCTTGAAAAATACAGGCGAGAAGAGTTTTTTCATGCTTCTCAATATGGTATCTACAGTCAAATGTTGGTTTACCAGAGTGTGGAGACCTGACCCGAGCCCATCGGGATCTAATGAGACCTGACGGGCCGGGGACAGAAAAACATTTAAAAAATGATCATTAAGTTTGACTCCGGTTGGTCACGTTGGCTGAGCTGATTTTTCACAAAGCACATTGTCACTCAGTGACAGAGCAACACTCACCTGTGCAGCTTACGTTCACTATATCGAGTTCGGTTGATGCTTCTCAGGCTTAGGTCTGGTTTTTTCTCAGAAATGTCCTCCTCTCGATTCTGTACCCCAGGCTGACTCTGTATTGTGTGGATCTTCTGTTGTTGGCCTGACACGCAGAGACACTGATCTGCTGTTTGTCCGTCACATTCTTGCTGAACATTTCTTACCCCCCCACCCATCCCTCAGTGCACTATTGTTTCCTGTTCCTTCTTCAAGGGTGCACTTTGTCTGCAAGCGCCGCTGTTGACTCAGGTGCAGGGATGCACTAAGATAACTTCCCCTTCTCCTCCCCCCCTGTTCTCCCCCCTGTCCTCCTCTGCCTCTAACACCTTTATTAACATTACCTGCCCCCCCCCCCCCTCTGTCAGATTTATAATGTTATGGATTGTGTCTCTCTACTCCTCATCCTTTAATCTCTTTGCTCTTCCTCCCTCTCCCATGGCACCCTCCTCTCCACTTTCTCTCCTTACCTGTCCTTGTGCGTTCACACTTAATCCTTTTCTCCGGCTCCCTGGTTGTTCTACAAAGGTTCTGCCGGGGCCTCAGCAGTTTTTCTTAATTAATAAAGTGATAAGAGTTTGTGTCTTATGAAACTGCCTTTGCAATACTCTAACGAGGTGATTAAAATCAGGGTGAGCTAATATCTGCACGTTGCACGGTTGCAGTATTTCAATTTTAATCATCGTAGGTTGTGCAGGTGCCATTACATTATATTTTAAGAAATTAGTCCATGAATTTTTACTCTTTAATTTCTATTTCATGCAAACCTAGATTATCGGGAAAACAGTTATATTTATATATAGAAGCTGTGGCTTAGGGGGTAGAGAGGGTCGTCCACAAACCAAGAGGTTGGGGTATAATTCTCTAGTCCTCATTCAGAGAACGTAACTCAACCCATAATGATCCAACGTGTATATATGCGTGTATATTGAATGGCTGTTTGTGTGAATGAGACTTGTATGTGCTTTACGTGATTGATAAGATTAGCAAAGTGTTAAATTAATACAGTTCATTTATCATTAAACATCTAAATCAATCTGGAAAATCCTCCTGATGTTTTGGTTTATCAATATTGAGCAAAAAGACGGCAAACTGTTTTTATCAATTAGTGCATTCACTATGTAATAAGGCCCAATAGCAAACAGCAATTTCTCCTGAAAATCCAGCTGTTACCTCTTCAGTATCTCTCTCCACGCGGTCGTACTCGCTCATATCATTAATAACAACAATTCCCGCCTGTTCGCACCCGGCAAAACATCCGTCTCCATCAGCCCCTCAGGACCTATCAGCACCACTCCGCCTCTTTACCTCTCATGTCTCCTTCCACCCCAGCACACATCATTTGTCTGTCTACCTGTGGCCCCACCACTCGATTCCACCCGCTCTAACAACCTCTCATCCCCCTTTCAACACCATCATCAGACCCTCTCGCCGCTCTCATCCCACTCCTCCCTTCCCCCTGTCTCAAACTCCCACCTTAATCAGTCTACCTTTTGCCTAAACCCCTCTTATCCCTCTCGTTCGCCCCCACCCATCCGCCCTGTTATTTTGCTTTCTCTCCAGTCTGCACAGAGAGAAATAGGAAGCACGAACCCATCCTGCCAATTTGGCCTCATTCACACCTGTCTGTGTTTGTCTGAGGGTGTCTGAATGTGTTGTGATGCCAGAGTTGAACTGATGTGGATTTCTGAACATGATATTTGAAGCCATGATTAAGCATTTTTCCCTCTTTGGCAGGAAAGAATGGTAACTCTTAGTTTACCCATGTTCCTTCGTTTGTTTCTAATCAAGATCGCACAAATTACGGATTACTGCAAACTTTAAGGGAAGGATGCAGTATGGGTCAGGAAAGAAGCCATTAAATCTGAGTGCGGATCCGGATAAGGGGACAATTGGGCTTTGGACATTTGAGTTCTTAAAGTTTCCATCGTGAAACCCCCGAAATCTTAGACCCATAACAACCCATAATAGTTAGGTTAGGGAATAATGGAGGAAGTCCTTTTGCAAGACGCTACAAAAAGCCTTTGTCCTACTTTATAATTTCAGGATTATAAGTAGTGAACATTATTGCTCAAAGGAATGTGTCTTTCATTTTGATAAAACAGAATAACAAGCACCTTGCACACATCACAGAATCCTCGTGTTTAAGTGGTAAACAGACAATAGAAGAAACAAAAGCACTTTGTCTTCCTTGTTGTTCTTGCCCCTTACTTTGAACTGAGCTTAAATACCAAGGGAGTCTCTATGATGTATTGATCCTGGGATAGGAAGATTGATGGACATGCTCGGAGGGAAAAACGCTGGTATTGGCTTTGGATGAGACAAACTGGAGGATTTCTGCTGTCTCATAAAATGAAATTGTTGCATGCCATTGCCCACCAGTCGTTTCAAGAAATGTAAATGTGCTGCCACGTCCACACAGCGCTCTCCTTCCTTCTTAAAACCTCTTTCTCTATCTTATTCCCTCACTCACAGACGGTCGTCCCCGCGGCTGCGTCTCGGGCCGCAGGGTTTCTACGGTTACCAGCCGAATCTGGAGCACAGTCAGGGTCCCGTCCCACTCCTCCTGAATAATTAAACACTTTTTATTTTTTTTCTTCTTTTTTACTGCCTCACACATATTGGCAAACCGCAAATCAACACATCAATATTCAGCTGATTGGTTTTGACGACTTGTCGGAGCAATCACTTCTTCATCAGGACGAGCGAGTGTTGATTGACGCTGAGCGAAGCAGGGAGTTGATTTATTAACAGAGAAGTAAGTGATAGTTTATCATTTTTCATTTATTGATATACTGTATCAACAAAAGGGTTTCAAGTGGCATAGTAATGTACAACAGAGTACTTCATGGTTTCCTCATTCATCTCAAAACAAGTGGGAGAATAGAGTAAATATTATAATATATAAAATGTATTTTGGGGCCAGGCATAAGAAAACAAACAGAATAAGACTTTTTTTTAATATTTAGCATTTTAAGAACTAGTGCAGTGTTTGTTCAGGCTGGAATGGGCTGCTTGTTGTGGTCTGTGGTGATGCTGGTTGAGGTTTTCTTTCTGAAACTGTAACCTACAATAATGAACCGCGGCAGATGAAGACCTGCTGCAGGAAACAAAGAGCTGTTCACCTGTTCAATCCAATTTCAGTGAAGCTCAACTCAGGACGCTGAACCCCAAAGTGGTGAATCAGTTGCTGTAATTGTGAACGTCACTTACGTTGACCTGGCTACTACAGAGCACTGGTCACCTGTTTATTCATTTTATTAATATTCATTATCACCAATGTCCACATCGCACCTAATTCATTACTGCACCTCATGGGCCTTTAACAATTCACCATCCAAGTGAGAAGCTGATTAGATAAACGGTTCTTGAGATATTAGAGCTACAGACGAAGATTTCTGGAATAGTTAGATCACATTGAAAATGAACTTGAACAAAAAAAGGATTTGAAGCTTATAATAAACTGGACATTTCCAGAAACAAGATTAAAGTTGGAGTTTTTAAGAATACATCATGCTAGACTAGAGCAACAAATTGCCTTATAGGTGAATTGGTGAGATTATACTTCAGAATGGTGAGAAGGAAATTCTTTCTCCTTTAGCACATAGACACAGTGAGTTAATCAGATTTCCCTCTGGCAGCTCACATAGCTGCTCACTTCCCTAACTGGATTTGATGAACCAGAGGAGTTGAGTTAATTCTCAACATTTTGACATAATTCACAAAATGGTATTTCATGTTTATTCTTGACATTTCGACGTTATTCTTTAAATACTAAAAGAGAAATGCCTGACCCTAATACTCCCCCTTATAAAAGGGGGTCTGAATCTTCGGGATCTTCCTTGTCTTTGAATTCATACATGGATTCGACGACTGCTGGAGTTGCACTCGGCGACTGAAGCGTCAGAAGCCGCACGCGCTCATTGACTCTCATGGGCCTTTCACTCAATGGTGGACTAGTGGTAGGAGGATTTTACTTCAAAATATGGTAATCCCTGACAGCAGCGTGCGGCTGAAATCTGAGTTAAGGAGCGTACAGCGTAAGCCCCTGGAAATATGGAGCAGCGTATTTAATGAGGTTAGTGACACTTGAGGAGTAAAACGGAGTGAACTGGTTGTCACTGGGCTTTTTTTTTTACGTGATGCTCAGATGCCACAGTGACCCAAAATACTAAATTCCTTTACAGTAAAACCTTTTGCAGACGATGCTGCACTATTTACTCCTGCTTTTAGGCTCATGTTATATTTATTTACTGTGATTTCGTTGCTCTCTGGCACATTTGGTGCTGTTAGAGACAATATCATCGGCACCACAATGATCAATATTGACTCTTTTTTTAGTAAATTCATCAGAAATTAATAACTCTCCTCTTTCCTCGCTCGCTGCTTTGTTCTGTCATTTCTTTTTGCTTTGTCCCTCTTCTGAAAGCGTTCTTCAGGAAGGATTTAGAATTTATCTCTCACCACTTAAGAGAGTGAAAAAAAAATTGTTTGACTTAAGCAGCCGGGACTTGTGCTCGCAGGCTCACTGTTTGTTAGTGTGTGTGTGTGTGTGTGTGTGTTTGAGCAGAGGGAAGGGGGAGGTGGCGCTTGTCTTGTCAGATCCCGAAAAGGATGAATAAGAAGCTAATCTCCCTCTTCCAGGGAATTCTACCAGTGATGTCTGAGACAGTCCCGTCTCAGAGGGACTGAGCGAGTGCAGTGGAGTGTGTGCGCCCCTATCTCTACACTGGGATGGTTTTAGAGCACATCTCACTGTTATCTCAGCGTTAGATAGATATATGTGAACAATACACACGCTCTTAGGTGTGCACTTAATGACATGTGCCAAGGATAAGTCCCTTATCCTCCTGCGTGTGGACCACTGAGCCCTCCTGCACCTCATCTTGATTCCCATGGTGTTCACCGTGTGTTTTTTAAAATCTTTGGAAGCAGCTTTGCACCGAGGAAGCCGCAGTGTTCATGCATGCATGTTTGCGGGTGTGTGTAGTGAGTGTGAGATTGTGAAGCGTGCAGAGACTTGCTGATAAAACCTTCTCCAGGATTCCCATGGTAGTCTATTTTGACTTGTGAGGAATGAAGTCTTTCCCATTCAGAAATTCCTTTGTCTGCCCCCCCAGAGAGCACATTAACCTCAGCGACTTCACCCCCTTGCCTATAGGGAGGTGGGGGGGTATACAGTATGTAAGAGCTGCGGGAAGAAGGCCTGAGGGAAGGGTGAGTCTTGCTTCGTGGATTTTTGCGGCACGGTTGAGGGGGTTGGGGGTCGTGGTTCAAGAGGGCGGAAGAAAGGTCATGGAGGTCGGTGTAAGGCTGAGAGCTGATCTGGTTACAGCCGAGTCTAGACTGGTCGCTTGTGTTTCTACCTTCAGTGTCTCTTTGAGGTCGGGTTATTATCTGTCAATCCCTCATTGGGAAGTCGGGAAGGACAAAGAGGAGAAACACAGCATGAAACACTATTATTTAAATAATTAAAGGCTGCAAGTCACCTCACAATAGTTTATTGTCAGATCTAAAGAGACGATACAGGCGTCCAGGCTCTAGGGCGAAGCCTCCCGTCATCTAGTTGTTATAATCTGAGGTACGACACCATAGTTATTCCATTTAAAACGGGCGTGGGACTCTTTGAGGATATTAATGTGTGTGACACAAACTGACTGTCGGCTACAAGCTGAGGAACTGAATAAAATCCTCGACTAAGAGCTAAATTTCATTTTAACAGCAAAACCTCGAGGCTGAAACAACACTTTCATTCCTCAGGGATTGGAAACCACGTCATCCTTATCCTTATTTATGGATGGAGTCTTGTTCACATGATTTATTAGCTGCACCAAAGACTCAATGTGCCGCTGTCGTTTTGTCAGCAGGATTACGCAAAAATCTACTGAATGTATTGTCATGAAACTTGGTAGAAGGACGGGACTTGGGCCCAGAAAGAACCCGTCAAGACAAAGGAGCAGATTTAGGGAACTGATATATATGAGTGTGTGCAATTTGGTGCAGCTTGATTGAATTTAAGGAGCCTGCTTGTCCTTGGTGAGGCCCTGAATGTCATCCTAGTTGTTCTTTAAAGCAGCCATTTCAAAATAAAGACATATACACTTACTTCACATCATATGTGATATGTGTTCATATAAACCATATTGATATTATATATCATTTTATACAATAATATTGTCTTTTGCACACTCTGTCTACATATTCTTACACTCATAGTATATTATATTACCTATTGTATAGTCAAATACTTATATTTATACCTCTACTATATATCATATATTATATCATACTCTCTGTATATTCTTTGTATACATAAGTATATATACACATATTTATACATGTGTACATGTTATAATTATTATTATTATATTACTATTATTATTATATATACTGTTGCTGCCATTATTACTATATACTGTTATTATATTGGTATAATTACTATACTATATATACTGTACTATTGTTATATACTGTCTAACAGTAACATTACCATCATATCATCAGTACTATTACCATCATCTTGCCACTGCACCTTATCTACCTATTTATCTTGTGTTTCTGTTTTTATTCTTTCTACCTCAATATTTTTTATTTTATTCTATTGTATTGTATTTTATTGTATTCAAATATACCGGCTGCTATGACGACTTAATTTCCCTTCGGTGATGAATAAAGTACTCTATCTATCTATCTATCTATCTATCTATCTATCTATCTATCTATCTATCTATCTATCTATCTATCTATCTATCTATCTATCTATCTATCTATCTATCTATCTATCTATCTATCTATCCATCTATCCATCTATCCATCTATCTATCTGTCTATCTATCTATCTATCTATCTATCTATCTATCTATCTATCTATCTATCTATCTATCTATCTATCTATCTATCTATCTATCTATCTATCTATCTATAAAGCCACACAAATTCAAGATGAATTATTCAATCAGTCATATCTTATTGATGACGGGTTATTGCCTCTTGGGGAATGACGGGTATTTAGCAGAGGTGCTCAGCGATTTCATAATCTAAAGTCAGTGTCTGGTCTCAGCAGCAGTTTCAGGAAGTGCCGCAGACTATGACAGGCTGAGAAAGGAAAAGAAAGCAACGAGACAGGTTCTGTTTGGTACAGTGTCGTACAGTCGTGCATGTTCACGTCATGGGAGGTTTCAGTCTGCAGAGCTGAGCCGTGTGTCACGTTGGGTGGAGCGGTGAGACAGGTGCAGAGATGAAAAAGATTGGCGGTGGCGATGGAAGTGGGGGGGGCAGCAGGGTGTTCCCGCTCCGTGGCTCGTTCTGACAGGCCTTTGGTATTTTTCCAAAGAGTGTGAGAGCATGTGTGTGTGTGTGTGTGTGTGTCAGAAAAACCTGCTCGCATTTCTCTGGGGATTGTGCAGGTGTGCGTAACTGGAATCACATCTGCCTTTATACCGCTGTGCTGGAATGCAGCTACCGGCCTCTGTGTGTGTGTGTTTTCATGTGTTCGGTGATGGACGTGAGAGCCTATAGGTGAGGAGCATCTTTGAATGCGACTGTTGCCCCATGAGTCAGAGAGCTCCAGTGTGACAGCGTGGTAAAGTGACACTTCCAGAGACAAAAGCTCAGACTCGTATTCCTGGAATATGATAGATTTTCAAGCTATTTGAATCCAGAAAGTCTGAGTTTTTGATAAAATAAACATTAAACCACAATGTGTTCTGTAGAAAGATATTTTTAGGGTTGTTCTTCTCAGTGTGTGTCTCTCTGTGTACAGTATTTGTGTGTGTGTGGTGATCATTCTTTAGCTGCTGTATTGCAGGCCTCACTACGGTTGTTTGTGGGTTTTTGTTTTCTCCCGTCGGGCTCAGAAGATTGCTTTGTGCTTTGTGCTCCTGATCATCTGCGAGTTTGTGTGCAGGTTTTGTGCATTTTATTTATTTATTGTCACTGACTTTGCCTCACTGCATTATCTCAGCACAGTCACTGTCCGCAGAATCCCTTCCTCCCTTCCTCCCTTCCTCCCTTCCTCCCTCATCCCTTCTCTAGTGCCTCTCTTCACCTGCCTCATGTCATGCACCTGGCACATGCACTTGTTTCAGAAGTGCGTTAATAAATATTAAACCACAATGTGTTCTGTAGAAAGATATTTGTAGGGGTTTTCTTCTCAGTGTGTGTCCCTCTGTGTACAGTATTTGTGTGTGTGTGTGTGTGTGTGTGTGGTGATAATGCTTTAGCTGCTGTATCGCAGGCCATTGTGTTAATACACTCTGTCAGTGTGTTCATATTCTGCAAGAACGAGAGCGGGAACTACAGACTGAGAGAAAGAGCGCGAATAATTATGTCCCCCCCCCCCCTTTTGTCTCGACTCCCTCAATTAAGCCTGAAGAGCGGCAGCCAGAGCACATGTCTACTTATCCACTTAAAGCTCAGAAACAATAGGACCCCCCAATGTCTCTCCATCTCGCCGTCTCTCTCTCTCTCGTTCTCAGTTTTTATCTCCTCCTCCCTCTCTCTCTCTCTCTCTCTCTCTCTCACTCTTCCATATCAAACTTCCATTCATAGCCCGGCCGCCCAATATGTTTTCTGTTTTCGTCCTTTCTCCCTTCTCTTGTCTGCACGAACCTCAGTGTGTTTCCGCCCAGGGCCTCGCCTCACCTCTCCACTCTATGTGGGTTTTTACCAAGTGCAACCCCCTCCCATCCTCCCATCCTCCTTTCCTCATCACCCCCCCCCCTCTCTCTCTCCTCTTCGTCTTCCCATGCCTTGCTGCAGGGCACGGGAAGAGGTAAAACGAAGAGACTAAACATTTTAGACTGTACACTGCCGGGGGAAAGGCAGCGGTTTGATTTCCCTTGTGTTGTGTCAGGCAGAATTATTCTGTTTGTTTAGCTTGTGTGTGTCTTTGTGTGTGTATATGTGTGTGTTTTTAGATCCTCTGCACTGAACTCACAACCAGATGTATAGATGGATCATATGGCTCATGCAACCTGCCGCTCTCACTACTTAATAACCAATATTTAATTAATAGGCTTAATTATTAACAAAGTCAACTGATGCCAGATTTAAAAGGGAGACAGGCCTGACTCCAAATCAAATATCCAGCACCTGTCGAGCATTATGTGAGGAGGCTAATGTGTGGGTTGTGTTTAGGGGGGGGGCTGAGATGAATCTCATCAGGCAGGATGGAGAATGGAGGCTGGAAGACGGATGAGAAATAAAGATCGAAGCAGTGGGAAGAGGAGGAAGAGGAGGAAGAGGAGGAGAAGTATCAGGGTCAAGTTTGGCTTATGTAACTGTTTCCCACAGCAGGGGTGAAATGTGCCGCAGTGGCTCAGTTTGACTACACACAAACACACACACTCACAAACACACACGCTCACTCACTCACACACACATGCACACAATCGCATGTGCAATGTCAGAGCTGACCTCGGAAAAAATGTGCTGTTTATGGTTTCCGTACATTTCTATTTTCAGCGCTTTCCCTTCTTGTTATTTCTACTCGTCCTCCTCTGAACTCTCATGTCTGTGAACATATTAACAGTGTTTTCTGATTATTATCAATAATAATGTAACTGAGGGCTCTGAGTTCTTTTAATTAACAGGACAAGACCGAGTCAAGTACATCAGGAACAGCTTTACGACACTTTACATCTACTCAAATAGAGCAGCAGGCATTAAACATAACAATAGACGCTATAGTCAATCAAATGGGTCGAAATAACATAATAATCAAAACAAACACTAGCACTTCAGATCCTAGGGAAGAAGTGCTCTTAAAAAAAGATGTTACACCAGATGTGAAAAATTGAAACAGGCCACCATTTACTTTACAACAGATAAAGACAGTTTATCACTTCCGCCAAAATGAATTTGACATTTTCCCAAACTTCCTTGAGAATAATTCATGGATCGTGATTCCAAAAAATCTGCCATATCTAAGGAACTTATAATAATAATAATAATAATAATAATAATAATAATAATATTAGTAATAATAATAATAATACATTTTATATATTCAGCACCTTTCATTCATAAATTCTCTTCAAGGTGCTTCACAGTAAAATCAAAGACAGAGAGATCAATAACAACACGTTAGCTTTATAACAAAGACTTAGGATAAAACATAAAACTAGCAAAAGGTATAAAAAATATGTTTATGAGTGTATGAAATCCCATTTTTCTCACATTTTTACACATGAAAGTTTCTCTTACATGACTTTTCTGTTTTATTGAAACATCTGAAAAGTGTCTGCAGAACCCAGCTACCAAGCTAAACTCCTAATACCTATCTCAGCCAAGTGAGAAGGATCACACATACAAATTAAAATTGTCTCTGCATGGTTGTGAACGGAAAATATGTGCAAATCTACACGAGGCATGCCAGCACTTGCATACCTTCACACTATACATAGCACATTATGGAAATCATGGTCTACTCTAAGCAGCTCAGGGCTGGTATTAGAGAAAATTAGGTCGTGTTGGCAAGGATCATTTAATTGAGTCTTAAGCAGAAAATCATACTCTGTGGCAGCTTTCATCTTCTGTCATTTCAGCGTGTGCGAGTGTGTTAGTGTGTGTGTGTGTGTGTGTGTGTGTGTGTGCATGTGTCTCTTTGTCTGCAAGGGAACAAGGGGTGTTTTCCCGAAATGTTTTGTGCACAAGCCTGAACACGCCTGCACGGTTTCTCATTGCCGATGAGTTTCAGGGAGCAGTTCAAAGAATCTACGGCTGTTTGTGGGTTTTTGTTTCCTCCCGTCGGGCTCAGAAGATTTGTGCTTTGTGCTCCTGATCATCTGTGAGTTTGTGTGCAGGTTTTGTGCATTTAAATATGTATTTATTGTTACTGACTTTGCCTCACTGCATTATATCAGCACAGTCACTGTCCGCAGAATCCCAGGATCCCTTCCTCCCTCATCCCTTCTCTAGTGCCTCTCCTCACCTGCCTCATGTCATGCACCTGGCAGATGCACTCGTTTCAGAAGTGCGTTCTCGTCTTCCGTCTCCTCCTCTGTGCGCGTTTGACACGTCGGGTCACTTTGAAGTTGTGAGAGCTCTGCACTGAAACACTTCCCTCCCTCTCTTCCTGTTCATCTCAGGGGGAAACCGACCGAGGATGTGCGGAGGGTCATGCGGCCGGATGAAAGACGACACCACAATGATGTGAGGATGCTGGTGATGCAGATGCTTTAACCACAGGTAGCCACCAAATAGCTGCTTTGGTTTTATTTTGTCTTGCATTGTACAATCCTACCAGTTTATTTGAATGTTTTATTTAGTAATGTATCATATTTGAATTATAAATGATTAAATCATTTGATAAAACAGGTTTTTGACTTTGAGAGGATTTTTCTCGGCCTCTCTCTGCAGGTTGACTTTCGACTGAGAACCTGATGGTGTAGCTTTGATTCTGTGTGATTCACAGTCGAGCAAACAATCTGACAGCAGTTGACTCAGCAGCTCCGTGCGCTTATGTAACACACAGCATGAGGTGAAGCTGAGATTACTTAACGATCAACAAAATTCACTGCAGAGGCCACTGCATCCGCTGTTGCTTCGGCCAAGAGAATAAGTGTTCCTGAATGTCTAGATCCAAAAGTACGCAGAGAGCGACAAAGACTTTTAAATGACCCAAATTCAAATGCATCTTTTAAATGCGTGAGGAAAGAACAAAGTTGCTTTTTCGAGTTTTAAAAGTCCCTAAAAGCTGGGTGGGATTGTGATGCATTCTGAGTACTTTAATGGAGCAAAACCACAAAACCTTCAGGGACCTTCTCTGAGATGTTAGTCGTGTTTATGCTCAAAATGACAATTTTATTTTTTTATTTTTTTGTCCCTGTGCTACATCGCCTGAGTGCGATGTCTCGAGCAAATTCCCAATTGTCCAGGTCAGTTAAAGTAGCCACAAATAGACGAGGGAATTTCCAGCTCGACTCTGGAAACCTGATCCCTCTCATTTGTCTGACAGCTCGGCTCTTACAAAGGACTCACAGAGATCCGGGATACCCTTGATACTCCACCATTAGTCAATGGGACATGAAAGTCTGTGATTGACCTGGTCATGATTTGAATTCTCAAAGCTGACAGTGAAGATCAGTCTTTGTTCAGAGGGCAGGAAGGTTCCTGAAAGGTTTTTGACAACCTGCAGTTTGGTTTGAAAGTTTTTTATAACAGGTCGTTAAACAAGAAAACTAAAATACTGTTTTATTTTTGCACAAAAATAATAAATTAGGTTTTCCAGTTCTTTTGCATGCTTTTCCACAAACCCATTTTTTTCTTTAACAAAACCTGCTTCACAGAATTAAATCAAATACCCAATAGAGGTCTAAGAATCTGACTAATGCTCAGATAATCATAATTTGATGGGACTCCAGAATTAAACTTTTGATTCCCACCTGTAAAGAGCCCCAAACCGCAATATTTTTTGGTTTACATCTTAATTTTGTCGGTATTGATATTACTCCAGGTATTCTTTGCAACATCCCAGTAATTAATAACATTCCTTTTTTATAGTATTTGTGATATGCCTTTGTCCCACTGTGTGCATTCCATCAAATTGTTCTTTCATTGTTCTTGCAATATTTTGCAATATTTTGCATTACCTCAGAACACATGTTCCTGTTCCTGCATTAAGGGGGTATCTGCCTTGGAATGAGCTTGATGAACTTCATAAGCAGAAAGAGAGAGATCAGAGATGTGGCACAAGACAAGTTATAAAACAACTAAGTCACTGTTTTACAAACTTAAAGCAAGTAATCGTGGTCTAGATTTATAATAATGATCTATGATAACACATTTTTAGATGTCTATGTTTAACAGAAACCTCTTTTTTGAATCTGCAGTTGAATCATGGGAAACGCGGAGAGTCAGAATGGGGACAGTGGTTTATATGGCGATGTGACGGGATCACTCTCCCGTAAGCACACGTCCCGATCGCTCCGTCTCTCCAGCAAACAGCCGATCACCCGCCGCTCCCGGATCTCCTCTTCAGTGAAGCAGGAGCACAGGAACTCCGAAGCTTCCACTCGTTCCTCCAGCACTCCCAGCATCCCCCAGTCGCTAGCGGAGAACGGACTGGAACCTTTCGAGGCCACGGATGAATTCGGAGAGTTCGGCATCAACCCTCACTGGACGCAGCGCGTTGCCATGACGATGAGGCCGGAGTCCTACCAGCAAGACGACGACCCGCTGGCGACACCGACTCCTGAAACCTCCGAGGCGGACACCATTGCTCAGGATGGGGGAGAGGACTCCATGGGAGAGGGGGAGGGAGACCAGGCCGGGGAGGAGAGGTACCTCCAGCGGATGACCGAGGGCCCCAGAGAGGGAGGCAGCTTTAAAAAGAAGCGCTCGAAGTCTGCGGACATGTGGAGAGAAGACAGCCTGGAGTTCTCCATGTCTGACATGAGCCAGGAGCACCTGACCAGCACTGAGGAGATCATAGACGGAGGAGAAGAGGAGGAGGAGGAGCAGTTCACACGCCCCAGTGCAGGTGAGGATGGGAAACACAAAAACTATTTGTGAGACACATAAAGATAAATCAATCCATTTTCTAAATAGCTCATCCTTTGAGGGTTGGGGAGCTGAAGCCAGACCTCTGGATGTATCTCATGGCCAATATATGGAAACTAACAACCTAACCCCAATGTGCATGTCTTTTCACTGTGGGAGGAAGCAAGAGTATTTGGAGAAAACTCACACAGAAAACGGGAGAACATGCAAACTCCACACAGAAAGACCCTGAGTGAACAGGGATTCAAACAGAAAACCTTCTTATACTTGTTGTAAACCTACATAATAAATCCCCAACTTTTTCTTGTGTTCAATCAGAAGCATATCCCTTGTTATTGTCAACACCAGTGCAAACTCTATATATATTTCCATGGAGTCTTATAACTTGCATGTTATATTTCCTGTTTTAAACCAATACAGTCGATACTGAGGTATTTTTACCCAGTATATTATTTTCAAAAGCATCACTGCACAAGAGAGGAACGACTGATGGTTTGATAAAGTGATGGTTTGATTCACTTTCCAGATGATGAGGGGGAGGGAGGTGAAAGAAATCACAGAGAGTCACTGAGTGTAGGAAAGAAATCATCAGAGAAAGTCACGTCTACTGATTGAAGGTCATCATGCCGTCCATCAGTTGCCGTTGATGATGGGTTTGTTAGTGTAGCTGGTGCTGTGCAGGAGCTGCAGCAGCTCAGCATCACAGCAGGAGGTCGAGCTGGTTCCTTATCTGCTGAAGGTCTGAGCGCTGCCCCAGGTGGTCGGCAAGTAATGTATGGGCAAAGACACATATGGTGAAGGGTAAATTACCCATCAAATGTGTAACATAAACAGTAACCAGGATTAGGGTTGCAAAGGGGCGGAACGTTTCCGGTAAATTTCCGGAAACTTTCCGGAAACTTTCCACGGGTATATAAACTTGATATTACTCGGGAAAATATATAAGCATGCTGATTGAGGATTGTTCATCTGTTCATCTAGCCTATTTCCATTCTTTTATCCATCAATTGACATTTCACTCCTTCCAATGTAGAAGGAAAGGCTGTGTACATTTGCAAATACTGTGCAAAGACCTATGTTAAGAATGCCAGAAAGATGCAGAAGCATATAGTCAAGTGCCCAAAGTTTCCTCAGGGCTCAAATCAGCCTATGACACAACAAATTGTTTATATTTATGTCTGTATATGACAAGGTAAATACAGTTTGTATAAATTACCAACAACATTTCCAGTTTATTACCGTTAATTCCTCGTTAATTCCCGTATATTCCCGTTAATTCCCATTAATTCCCATGGAAAGTTTCCAACTTTGAATATTCCCGGAATTTTGCAACCCTAATCAGGATGCACAACCCTTAAAAATACACACACTGCCCTGCATTAACCACCTGTGTCCATTCCAGGCTCCGCTGAGAGAGCATCGTCTCTGGACCATCTGTGCAGCCAGCAGAGTCCCGGCCTCAGGGGGCAGAGGAGCCGCTACCCGAAGAACCGGAGAGAGGCCGATTGTGGCGGAGACGGAGAGGAGGGGTTGATGTCTCCGACCGAGGAGGATCTGGGCGGCTACGGGGCGTTCACGCTTCCTTGCCGACGGTCCCACTGCCTGTCCGAGGGCTTGGGCGGCCTCGGCATCCCGGCGGCACCGTGCCCGGCTTTCCAGGGACGGCGTGCACAAACCACCCAGGTTGGATCGCTTTTCATTAACTTTTAAATGAATATAGAAAGCAAGTGAATACAAAATCAGAGTCTTTTTTTTCTGTCTCCCTCCTGGAACATAGACCCGTACATGTAGAGAGAGAGGACCTTGTTTACCAGTAGTATCCAGAAAGTTCAGGCGGTTCACAGGCATGACAGAAGACACCAGTCAATCCAATTAACATTTTGTTGACAACAGACATTTCCTGTGTGTGCTCGTACTCTGCAGTTGTGTGTGTGTGTTCCTCTTTGTGTATTTTCATAGAGGGGAATTAAAGAAGTCAGATACAAAGTCACTGCGGGGCTACTTGTCTGACGATGGCCTGGTTTCTCCATTCCCCCTCCAGGAATGAAAGCAATAAAGCATGATATCTTCTCTGCCTCATTCACCAGCCACTCACACACTGTGAATACACACAGACACAGACACTTGGATCATAATTCACAGGCTTATCTTACAAAAGCAGACTCACTCAAAGGATAAAAGAGAAAGACGCTGTGATGTCGCACCAATAACCCAGTTAATACCGGATACAATGGACCAAAACAAATCCACATCAGGAGAATTAAGAATTAGAAAAATGCTTTCAATCATTTCCATGTGTCATGGTTGAAAAAAAAAGAAAAAAAGTTGGTAAATAAAGAAAGAAGTGTGGAAATGGGAAACCAGGCTTTTGTTTCAACTCCTTCCCAGAACCTCCAAGCGCCCTTGGATGGCGATGCACCCTAAGTGCTCATTATGAATTCATCTAGCCAGGCTGAGGGGGATGTTAGATGGGATATAAATAGATCGACAACACGGCAAAAACAAAGAGGAAAAAAGAACAGAAGGATGCTGTGTTTGGTGAAGGAAAAGTGTGAAAGCAACAGAAAACCCTGCAGCTCAAAGTGGAAAGTCTCCATGTTGAAGAAATGCACAAACACACACACTAACACAGCCAAGGACACACATATACAAACATAAACCCAGAGATGTTGTGTGGAGCACGAGCTGTCAGGTTGATTCTTGCAAGTGGAGTGAAATGACCTCTTGTGTTATGTCCCTCCTTTAGACTGACATGATTGGTAATTCATACAGTGCTCACTATAGATCACTGTTACGTTTATCTGTTCTTTCACCGGTGCACTCGCATATTTTTCTATCCAGACTAGGGTTGCAAAATTCCGGGAATATTCAAAGTTGGAAACTTTCCATGGGAATTAACGGGAATTAACGGGAATATACGGGAATTAAAGGGGATAAACTGGAAATGTTGTGGGTAATTTATACTAACTGTATTTACCTTGTCATATACAGTTATAAATATAAACATTTTGTTGTGTCATAGGCTGATTTGAGCCCTGAGGAAACATTGGGCACTCTGTGTTGTGTCATTCTTAACATAGGTCTTTGCACAGTATTTGCAAATGTACAGAGCCTTTCCTTCTACATTGTCTGTAGAATAAGATGAGAAAAAAGTTTGTAAAAAAACACTAATGCAATGCCAGAGATATAAATAGTTAGCCAAACAATTGGAATAGTCTGTAAAAATATTTTACAATTGATGGATAAATCAATGGAAACCAGATGAACAGATGAACAATCTTTAGTCAGCATGCTAATATATTTTCCCCAGTAATATCATCGAAACTGACCTGACTAGTCCTGCACACTACAGCAGGCCTCAGTAGCCCTGCTGTAGAGTGAAGGATGCTGGGTATTATCTGTGCATGTGATGGAAGAATGCACATTGGAGGGTTGAAACTCAACGTGCAGCGTGTGCTGCATTCCATACATCTTTAAAATAGGGTTTTGAATGATGTTTTTATTGCTCAGCGTTTAATTTGCATAGTTGTTTTTTTTTTTTCAAAATTCCCCAAATTCCCGAGCTTAATATTCCTGCGGAATGTGTCCGGAAATTTACCGGAAACTTTCCGCCCCTTTGCAACCCTAATCCAGACGCATCAGTTTCGGTACATACATCAATAATCCACGACTAAACCTGTTGTATTTTTGGGCCGACAGGACATTTCTGCTATTTTGGGTGAAGGAAGCGAGTACGGCGACAGCGGCATCGACGGCGTCACCACGGAGATCGACGGGGACGGCGAGCTGGTGTCCCGGCGCTGTAAAGCCATGTCGGCCTCCTTCTCCGTGTACTCGGCCACGGAGAGCAGCGTGTTCAACGGCAGCGACAGCGGGAGCAGCAGCGCCGGAGGAGGAGAGGGAAGAGGTGGCGAGGGAGGAAGGGGAGGAGTGTACGAGAATTTCCGGAAGGAGCTGGACAATCAAGCCTGGGTAAGTTATTTTTCCCGTGTGTGAATGTGCATTTCTTTTCAAAATATAGTTAAGTATGTTTCTAATCATTATCTTTCAATGACCCTCTCATCAGATGCCGGGTCGGGACTGCACGGAGGAGGCGGGGTCGGCTGTGAGCGACGAGCGGAGCAGCGGCACCCTCAGCAGCGCCTATCCATCGGACGCTCTGATTGGCTGTGCACAAGGCACGGTCAGGAAGGCAGGAGCTCTGGCCGTGAAGAACTTCCTGGTTCACAAGAAAAACAAGAAGGTGGAACCTGCAACGAGGCGCAAGTGGAAACACTACTGGGTTTCCCTGAAAGGTGATGCATGGACATCGATAGTTCTTCTATGGAGAGTTGACAGAAAGTTTGGAGCAGCAGGTTTTCATTCAGATCCAGATTCAAACCGGACCATGTGACCCTCGTCATGACCTCTCAAAGTCTTCTCCATGACCTTAAGTGCTTGTGCATCCAAAATCAAACCAATCTCCCCCGTAGTTACTGATATCTTTTGGTTTCTATCAGAAACAAATGACAAAACATATTATTTTAGGCAAAATCCTGCAGCTGTAATGTTGCCTTCAGATAAACATGGTAACCCAACCTGTTAAATCTCTCACTCCCTCTCTCCTGTTAGACTGTAATCACATCACATCTGAACACGCTATGTGCCCTTGGTTGTCGCCTCTGCTCTCACCCTCTCTCTCTCTCGTGTGGCCTCACATCGCTTCTCCTCGGCCTCGTCTCAATTTAATTTTACGCCGGCGTCCGTATCTAATCCAATCTCGTACTCTCAAAAATGCAGATGCAGGATTTGCAGCTGCATTCCTCCTGTCCCTCTAAACAAAAATACATTTAATGTTTTCCAACTTTTCCTCCTGAACTCATGTTGCATGTTAGCATCAATAAAAGCCCACAATTGTGTTTTTATTGTGTTGTTGTTTGTAAATTTGCTTATAAAGCCTTGTCTTTGCCAATTGCTTCCAATAAAAAAAAGAGGAATACATTAATTTAACATTTCTTTCCCCTCCATTTCTATTTTCAAGGCTGCACCCTTTTCCTGTACGACTCGGACGGCCGCTCGGGTATCGACCACAACAGCGTTCCCAAGCACTCGCTGTGGGTGGAGAACAGCATCGTTCAGGCCGTTCCGGAACATCCCAAGAAAAATTTCGTCTTCTGCCTCAGCAACTCGGTGGGGGATGCATTCCTCTTCCAGGTGAGAGAGAGACACTGGTATTTAAAACATGCCTGTGACATAACTGTTGTGTTCCTTTTAAACCATGAGGTGCTCAAACTCATGGTTACGGCTCAAACAACAGAGTCTCATAAACCATTTCACAATCATTTCTCCTCAGGGACTTGCATGCACGTGTGTGTGTGTGTGTGTGTGTGTAATGTACATGACATTTAGCCATGTGGGAGATAAGCCAGTCCTGTGTCCGTGTGTTTGTTTCATGTGTGACATGTTTAAAGGCCAAACTGTCAAGCTCTGACAGTGATCCGCCACTGGGACCATTGTGTCATAATAAAATGTGTCTAATTATATTCATGGCATCTGTCCACGGTGACATTCACTCAAAGAAACAGAAGATAAATGATTCAATGATGATGAGATTAGAGGGTAATGCTGTGATTTCAATTCTCTTAGCTGTCCGGTGTCCTAATTTCCTTTCTTCCCCCCCCCTTCCCTTGTCAGACGTCCGGCCAGACGGAGCTGGAGAACTGGATCACGGCGATCCACTCGGCGTGCGCCGCCGCTCTGGCCCGGCAGCATCACAGGGAGGACACGGTGCGGCTGCTGCGCACCGAGGTCCGCAAGCTGGAGCAGAAGATCGACATGGACGAGAAGATGAAGAAGATGGGAGACATGCAGCTGTCCACGGTCACAGATGGCAAGAAGAGGAAGACCATACTGGAGCAGGTATGGAGATCTGAGCTAGTAGTCCAGGCAAAGTAGCCCATTTTGGAGCCAAAAATAGAAGTAATTGTAAAATAATTTTTTTCAGCATAGATTATTTCTATGAGGTGTCCAGAACAACATACTAAAAGTCCTAAGAAATCGTAGTTGAGGAAATATGTTTAATTCTCATCAATGTGTGCCAATAAGGCCCGGCAACAATACACCCCAAAAGGGCTATTGTTTTCATTTACTCCAATCAAAATGAAACTTTACACAATGAAAGTAACCATGAAACGTAACATTTTTTGTATTACAAGTTTCTTTGAAAATGAATTTATGTATGTATTTGTAATACATATGAATGGTGTTTGCCTATGCAAATTAGGACATATTCAATAAGTGTGGAGCTCATGCGCTTGTCAAATTCATTTCAAAAGAAACTTGTAATACAAAAAATGTTACGTTTCATGGTTACTTTCATTGTGTAAAGTTTTATTTTGATTGGAGTAAAGGAAAAAAATAGCCCTTTTGGGGTGTATTGTTGCCGGGCCTTATTGGCACACATTGATGAGAATTAAACATATTTCCTCAACTAGGATTTCTTAGGACTTTTAGTATGTTGTTCTGGACACCTCATAGAAATGATCTATGCTGAAAAAAATTCTTTTACAATTAGTCGGTCGTAAAACGCTACTTTGCCTGGACTATAGTAGTATACTCAAAGTTGTTGGTTCAGGATGAAAAACAAAGAAATACCCACCACCACACACAACAGGAAGTTATCAAAAGACACATGTGCTGCTGATAGAAACCAGGTTTGTGATCTCATGTGTTGAGCTCTACCACTGGAGGTCTTTAGCTTCCACTCGACTCAAGAGAAAACACCTCCGGGTCTTTACAGATGCTCATCTCTTTACCTTTGAACTTCACTAATGCCCTCACACGCTGAACACTCTGCAATAAATCATCTTTACCTCGTGGCGTCATCCAGAGAAAATGTTCTTAGGGAGCACTCGCAACAACAGATGTTTTCAGATTTTCCCGACTGGTGCTCATTTGCAACCACATGCAAGTGAATGAGTGCAGAATGCAGAATATTCACAACACATGTTAGAGCACACATGTGATGCACACAGCAGCAGGCAGGTGAACCTAAAGTCTTTCGCTAATTTGATCATATTTAATTGCTGTATGGAAACACGTCAAAGCTGTTCCAGGATCAGGTTTGTTCACTTCCAGCTGAACATTGCGTGCGGCTTTACTCTCTAACTCGATGCATGTCTGGAGTTGCTGCTGAATGTTAAAGCAACATTGCATTTACCGACAAAAGGCCTCCCTGTGTGAACCTCTTAACCTTTGTGTGGGGGATTTGCATGTCAGTCAACTTTAAAGAGCACAAATCCATATTACATAAAAACCTTCCACCTGGGACTTCTGTAACTGACAGCTATATTCTGATATTAACCCGATTAAGATAATAGTTGAATAACACATTATTTTCTGATTACGCTGATTTGAATAAGATCAGTAGAGCACCTTCCTCCGCCGAGGCCCAATAGTCCCCAGATGAAACCTCATGTAGATTCACTAGATCCAGACTTTTATTCAGCTCTTCACTAAATTACACACACTGATAGATATCACTTCTCCAACTATGCCTGATATTTAGTTTTTGTTAAATGTTGCAGACAAACAAACAAATGCAGATGTAATCACAACCTCCTTGGTGTAGGTAATACAATAAAGTATATACATTTCATATAAAATCATGTAACTTTTGGAGTTATTACATCTCTGAGTGACGTCTTGTAAGAGTTATCTTAGGACATGTGTTATCCGGGACCAGATGTCACTTCAAAATGAGTTCACATGAGAAGACAGCTCTCTGGTCCATGTTAAAGTCAAGACGCAGGGAAAGAGCTTCTGTATAAAATTTGTATTAACTCCTGAAGCAAATGGATGAAGGCAGGAGACCAGTGCAAATTCAATCTGGGTTTGTGTTGCATGGTGAGTGTTCCTGTGTTCCGCCTCCCACGGTCCACCCTGTGATACATTGCACATAGCACAACAGGTCGGCGGCTGGTGGGGGCTGTTGGTGAGTAATACCTCTCCACAGGGGCTTCAGCACTCCCACCTCCTCCTCCTGAAACCACCGAATCACCATCTAACACAGGGATCTTTTATGCATATATATTTTTAAAAACCCTTCTCTTCTCTCTTGTGGTTTTCATCTCCGGCCTTCTCAGGGATAAATGTGGATCTAATCAGCAAAGTTTGCTCGTGTTACATAACCACGAGTCCGTCCCTCTCACTGTGCTTCACACGTCTCCCTCCCTCAGATCTTCTTGTGGGAGCAGAACTTGGAGCGGTTTCACATGGACCTGTTCCGGTGCCGCTGCTACCTGGCCAGTCTGCAGGGCGGCGAGCCCCCCAACCCCAAGCGCCTGCTGGGCTTCGCCTCACGTCCCACCAAGCTGGCCATGGGACGACTGGGCATCTTCTCCGTATCTTCCTTCCATGCACTGGTACGAATTCCACTTCCATTCAAGCACTCACTTCAACTCATTCCACAACTTGCAGCCATTATATTCTTAAACCTTATCAAAGCTCCTTAATCTGAAACTCAACCTCGGTCTCACGGGTCTCTACATGCTGCAGAAGGAATTACGTGAGAGGTTCACAATTGCCCACTCTCAGTTCCAGCCCAGCTTGGAGAGTGGGTGTGTTTATCTGAGTGTTGGAGAGAGCGACTTGTCACTGACACCTACTGAGGGCACCGATCTCTGCATGACTGACAAATGTGCAAACTACCACACACCGTATGTAGCCTTAAGTTAAAGCGATTATATTTGGACATGCATGCAGAAGTAAAAGGAAAGGGAATGCACAACAGCCACATATCAGCTTTGAAATCATGTAGAGCTGGAGAGCATTGATTAAAAGGCTTTATGTTATATGTTGGATAACAAGCTAGAATCTGCCCGGCCAAAACAATCCCCAAATATAGACAAGCCAGAGTTGACTCAAGTTTGGTTCTCTGATGACAGTCAGGAGCGTTTCAAGGGACTTTGGGGTCCTTGGAAAAGGGGACATGGGGGTGATATCAACATTTTTAAACATAGTGCAAACCATGCATACACATGAGTTCATTGTTGTTGCTGTGGATGAAGATACGCTGCCATTCTTGGGGGGGCCTCTCTCAGCCCAGGGCCCCAGGTAACTGTTGCAACGCCCCTGCAGTTGGTTTGCTACCTGTGCAGCTTTAGGCTACAGAAACATTTGTTGTCAGTTAAAGTTACAAACTAATCGTATACCTCTTGTTCATATTCGACACAGGTTAGATGTTTGGGCCTTTTCCTCTGCAGCCCTCAGTTGCTTCACACTTTGCACTGACAATGGAAATAGTCAGTTTCAGTAGAAACAAATGGAACTCACTCCAGCTGCATGAATTGGCATTGCTGCAAAATCACAACAGAAACGATTCTGTCTCTTTGCTGCATTCTTTCCGTGGTTTGACTGGGTTGCAAATCTTCATATTTAAATTTAAATCTGTGCATTTTGAACGACTGTTGTCTGTCCTTCACGACTCCAAACAGAAAAAATTAAGTTAAAATTCAATGATATGACAATTCCAACCCCCTGACCTCAATCTAACCCTGCAAATATAATCCAAATGTCTTGCACTCGTTTTATCACTCTATCCTTACATGTACCTTTAACATCTCAAGGTATCCTATGTACGCAATGTACACATTGAAATCTATGCACCTGCAGACAGTGTCCTCACGTCGCAACATTCAGAACATTCCCCTCGAGAAATAAACAAAGCATTCTGGACATTTGTTCTCTGCCACTGGTGCTGACGGCTTCAGCCTGCGGGTAAAAGACAAGTTATTCTCTCAGTGCTCTGCAGCGTGCACATGTCGTAACCTCGAGGAATCTGAAGATGAACAGAATGACACAAGCGCTGATGGAGTGATCCATACGCTGACGTGTAGCATGTGACGGAAAGAGCAGATTGGAGACGAGCAGGTGGAAACAGTATCTCCGTGGTCCAGCTTCACAAACACACACAAACACACAATCACTCATCATAACATCACAGTGTGGTTTTCTTTTTTTCCCAGCGATTGGTGGATCAATAAAAACTCTGTTAGGAAGCTGCCATCCCTGAGGCACTTTCCCACAAACAGGCTTAACACTCTCTGCTCTGCTGCCCCCCCCACCCACCCCCCCTACCCTTTCCTTCTGCTGCCTACACCTCCACTTCCTTTGTCTGAGTCTGTCTCATTCAGACTCTGTCTCCTTATCGGCCATATTTTCCATCCCCATAGTCTTTCTTCACCATTTCCTCCTCTTTCTCTCAATCTATATCTGTTATTCCCTCCTGTCTTCCCTGTATAATAACTATCCTCTCCCTTTATCACCCACATTCTAGATTGTATTATTGAATTCCACAAATGCTGATTTTTAAGCACATTTTAGCCACATGTAAACTGCTATATTAAGATTTAAAAACTAGCATTGGGTACCCCACACATTCGTAAATATTAGCCTTCTACATATATCACTCAATATCAAAGAAAGAAAGAAAGAAATTCCTGGATTCTTTGTCCTGATCCAGGCCAACATTTAATGGGTTATTTTTTGGCCCATTTCCCATTCTTCCTCCCAAGTTTCATGGAAATCTGTTCCATCATTTTTACTAAATCCAGCTGACAAACAAACAAAGGTTGTCGGAGGTAATGAACTAAATGACAATGAAACAGAGCAAAAATAAGAGCAGAACATCATAATTAATGAATGAAAGTCTTGTTTTAAGACTTGTTTTTTATGTATTTCTTGCTTCACTTGCTTCATTAATTATTTCTATTTATCAGTGTTGCTATTATCTATTTCCAACGAGACACTGTAGTGAAATAGGCAGTTAAATGTCCTCTTGCGTGTGAGGCTCACATGAGACGAGTCTTGAAGACAACCTGACCTATTATGTTTGACGTGTGTGTGCGTCTCATGAGGCTAGTGAGGAGACCAATGAGCACACACAATTATATAATGCGTTCACATGCGTGTGCACATACATGCCAGCGTGTGCGTCACATTGTGTACGTGTGCACCATATAGTCAGTGAGTCAGAGCAGCTCATGGCCCAGTAGTTCAAAGTGAATTAACCCAGAAATGCCAGTAGTGGTTTCTCTGTTTGTGTTGCACTGTAGGTCAGAGAGGGGGGGGGGGGGTTGAGAGTTTGAAACTGTTCTAGATGTTCCAGTAGCAGATACTGACAATGTGTGATTTTATGTCTTGGTGTGTTTATACGCCTCCATTTATGTCTGAATGCAAGAAGTGACTCATAGTGCAAAGACTCATCGTACTGCTGTCAGTGAACATACAGCGTTTTTGTTATTTTATCATATTTTATCTCACGTCAATCACTATAACTTTGATATTGTCCCTGTATTTGCTTCTATGCATTTTATTGTATTAATTAATTTTAATCTTATTTGTGTTTTTGGTAGATCTGCATTGTTCGTAGGTGCTTGTATGAATAAATACTATTTGATCAGTCTATGATCAACTTTAATGTTGATTGTCCATAATTAAGGTTCCAATTAAATTCATGTTTTGTGTGATTTTCCCTGTCGCAGGTGGCGGCTCGTACCGAGTGCAGCAACCGGAGGCGGAACCAGCCGATGCCTCGAACCTTCAGCAAACGAAAGAGCCGGTTCTCCTCCCTGTGGGGTCTGGACACCACCTCCAAGAGGAAGAGCAAGGGTCATCCCTCCATCGAGCAGGTCACCTCCTTCTACCACATGTGCCAGATAAATAAATACTAATGTAAATGTAGGAAGAGTTTAGAGACATGGCAGGTTGTCCATTAAACAGCCTTAAATGTAGATATTGTTTTTTTATTAAGAATGCAGAAGATAAAGATATAATCCAAGGTCCAAAAATCTTTGAGGTTGTGCTCATTTGTTTCATTGACGGAGTTCTCGAGTCTGGTCTCATGTACAGCTGACTTCTCCTGCAGTGATTGTAACTGATGGTTGACTTGGCCATAGTATTTTATACTGACAAATTGTTTTATACCTTGTATTACTGTATATATATATATATATATATATATATGCATATTTATTTCATTCTTATTTATTCAATGTATTAACTCTTCAATGTATCAACTTTTTATTGTACCCTCGGCACCATTGTAAATGAGGGTCTTGTCCCTCAATGTGTTTTCCGAGGCTTAAATAAATATTCAATCAATCAATCAATAATGCAGGTTTGAAAGTTGAATAAATGTTCAGTGTGAAGTTCCTTCTAGTTGTGAGTATGATACGTTTAGATGCAGCAGCGATGTTAAATGCTATATTTGTGTGGCTGCAGGTTTTCGTCGATGGGACGGAATCCACGAAAAAACCCTTGGAGCGAATGTTTGAAGACTCCGTCAGTGAGAAATCTGTAAGTACTCAATCGTCGTTACTTAAAAGTACAAATGGACCATAGGAATCCACCTTGTCTTCTCTTTTCATTCTTCAGACAAAACAAGAAGATATTTTATTGTTTATTTTCTTTCTCAAGACAATAACCATTTAATTAGTTTAGCCACAAGTATGCCAGAACTTCGTTTTCCATTATGTTCCTTGTCTGTCTGAATCTAAACTCAGATGAATAATGACAAATCAGATACAAAGAACGTTTGTATCTCTACAGTTATTTTCTACCTAAGGCAAAGCACTAAGTTCCTCCTCCCTTTGTCAGTTTGGCATTCACTTCAGAGAACCAGGGCTCGTTCAGCTGCAGGCCGATTCCCTGTCATTGTTTTCCTTTCTCATCAGCCAACATAAAAATTACTGGGGCATCTGATGAACCTTTGTACTTGTAGAACGGGTGATGGGCTTCTTTAAGCCCCCGAGGCTCGAAACAACGCTGGATTCTTCCACCTCTTTTGACAGAGCTGACATCCTTTTGGTGTTCTGGTTCCTTAGTTGGTCGGTTATCTGGGGGAGGAAGCACAAAAAAAAATCCCTGCACTCTTTCCAGATCAGCGAGCATTTCTTTTCGGTCATTTTCCCAAGTTTTAATGTCTTCAGACGTCCACTTCTCTCCTCAGACACGAGAGGATGAACAACCCTTCTTTTCATTTTCTGCAGCTGTTTCTCCTCCTGCAACAGTCGTGGAATCAGTTGCTTCAGAAAACCTTTGCAGGAGCAACATGGGTGTGCACTCGCTTCCTTCTCGCTTCTGATGACTTGATTCTGACTCTATTCTCATTCTCGACCCTCAACATCATCTCCAGATCGGCGTTGACACATTCCCATTTCTTGTCTTCATTCGCTCCGGGCATTTCCGACTCTATCAGCATCATTGGCTGCATCGCCCCGAGGGTTATTCCCGTCATCTAATCCTACTGAGACCAAATTGATCTGATATCTTCAGATCATTAGCTTTGCGATGCTTCAACAAATTATGCAGACGTTTGCTTCCAAGGGACCAGACGGTTTCACACCATCTGTGCTCTGGCTGGTATCTGTCTGCATTGTTCCGACGAGTTCAAGTCTTCAGAAAGATTATCTAAGGCCACCACCACAGGACTGTAGATTTCAAGTCGTGCCTCATACCAGGCTCGGTAAATGATGAATTAATATGAACTGTGGGGGGAAAATGTCCAATTACCCGTGGGCTGAGCGAGTACAAGCCAGGCAGCTCCATATTTAATGAGAACTGGTTGAAGGATGCAGAGATGAGGGGGAGAGGGAATACAGGCCTGTGTCTGAACTCCGGAGATAGAAGCAAACTTAACCAGCGCTAAACCCCCGACTCCGACTGCGGAAGCCCCCTGTGGCACCGTGGGAGATTGATTTCCTTCCGCCCACGCCCCAACTTCAGCTGGCAGGGGTTACAGTCAAGAAACATATTTTGTAGGAAGTGAACTCGGTTTGTCGATGGAGCTGAAAACGCTGCATCAGTCACAAAGATTTCCTGTCGATGAGCATTTCTGGAGAGAATCGTTTAAAAAATATTTGCATCTGATGGGCTAAGGGTTTAATTGTTGTGTTTGTTCGGGGGGGAATCCCACTGAAGGGAATGAAGGGAATAAGAGAGAAGGAGATTTTGGTGAAGCGCCCACCCAGCAGAGGCTTCCTACTCGGGCCAGGAGGGGAGCCAGATGGTGCTGAGCAGGGCTGGGGGAGTTCAGGGAGTTGGGGGAGGCACTCGCTATGAGCCCCCCCCTGGCATGTGTGTGTCTGTGTTTTGTTTGTGCCCGTGAACGTGTGCATGTGCGTTTGTTTGTGCACACAAATACAAAAACTGTCCACTCTGCAGCCAGATCCAAATGTATTTAATCCGGGCCAGAGCGTGAACCGTCTACAGACTGTGTGGCGTGAATGAAGGATGGGGAGGAGGGAGATGATGGAGGGATGCACAGATAGAGGGGAAAGGGACAACAGAAGGAGAGACAGTGATTAGTGGGGGGGGGGTGGCAGGGAGAGCGGCAGAGGCCTGAGAGAACAAACGAGGGTGCTGCTGTTACTCGATAGCACTTGATAAGGTATCAGTGACAGACAGTGTGAGGTCGGGCAGGAGAGACGAGGCGGACACGGCGGACAGATTGTCTGAGGTCACGCTGACGGAGTGAGAGGTCGGAAGGAATGCACGCACATGCTCTACATGGGAAGGTTCCGTTGCACACGCATGTAACACATACCCACACAGGGAGAAGAGTCACAGCATCAAGAGGCTCGCATCAACAACTCAGGAATTAGATTTTGTAATCAGATATTTCAGCTGCTTTCAGGCCACCAGCAGATTCGGGTCTCATCAGTCCGAGCAAATCTGGTTTCTTTTGCGAGGAAGAAAATCAATAATGATGAATTAGGAGGATTTCTGCACAATATATGTGGATAATAGAATATCTGTATCTCTGTCGGGGGGGTTATGTTTTCACCCCTGTGCATTGGTTTGATTTCTGTTGGTTTTTGATTGTTTATTTGTCAACTGGATTATCAGAAAACTGCAAAATACTTGTCCAAAAAACTCCTTGGAAGGATGGGAAAAGAAAGACATTACATTTTGAGGCAGATCCAGGTTTTTTTTTATTTAAACATTTCGAAACAGGACCTTTTTTAACATTTTAAATTGATCTTGATGACTGATATCGATTAGTTTGTACAGTTTGGTTGACGTATGTGCTCAACTTATTCAATTATCACTGAGCACAAAACCAGCTCATCGAAAAGAAAATCAATAATGATGAATTAGGGGGATTTCTGCACAATATCTGTGGATAATAGAATATCTCTATCTCTGTCGGGGAGGTTATGTTTTCACCCCTGTGCATTGGTTTGATTTCGGTTGGTTTGATTGTTTATTTGTCAGCTGGATTATCAGAAAACTGCAAAATACTTGTCCAAAAAACTCCTTGGAAGGATGGGAAAAGAAAGACATTACATTTTGAGGCAGATTCAGGATTTTTTTTTATTTAAACATTTCAAAACAGGACCTTTTTTAACATTTTAAATTGATCTTGATGACTGATATCGATTAGTTTGTACAGTTTGGTTGACGTATGTGCTCAACTTATTCAATTATCACTGAGCACAAAACCAGCTCATCGAAAAGAAAATCAATAATGATGAATTAGGGGGATTTCTGCACAATATCTGTGGATAATAGAATATCTGTATCTCTGTCGGGGAGGTTTCACCCCTGTTCATCGGTTCGATTTTGGTTGGTTTGATTGTTTATTTTTCAGCAGGATTATAAAAATACAAAATGCTTTTCTACAAAACTCGGTGGAAAGATGGGACACGGGCGGAGAAAGATAATATTTAATCTGGGGGCAGATCCAGTATTTTTTACTTTATTTTCATTAACATTGCAAGATAGGACCTTTTTTAACATTTTAAATTGATCTCGATGACTGATATCGATTCGTTTGTGTATTTTGTTTGACGTATGCACTCAACTTACTCTTGTTTTTCTCACTGAGCACAAAACCCACCCATCGATGCATAAACCCTCAATTTGTGTGTGTCTACGTTTCTTTTTGACTTCACAGAAGGAGACCGAGGCGTCGGTGAAGAGTCTTCCCCAGCAGAACGTCGACAGCTTCATTTGGGTTCCCGATTACCTGGCTCCCTCCTGGGTGTGTCTGCCAAACAACCAGCCGGTCCTGGCCGTCATACAGCCCGGGGACACGGCGCTGGAAGTCCTCAGCACCATCTGCAAGGTGGGCAGCTGCAGATAGCAACACACACCTTATATCAGTGGATGTCTGAGCTATGCAAGTCTGTTGCTACACAACACATAGGTTGATGATTACAGAACGTTTTACACGATGTGCACTGACAGGTGATGGATGAGCAGCTCGGCCTCACACACACGCACACAGAGGCAGCTCATAAAACTGGTCGAGCAAATGATTTATTTTAACAGCTTCGACAAACACGTGAAGTCTTGAGTAACACGTCTCGTTAAATTGAACACAGCTCATGGTGAAGAATAATGTTAGTGGTTGCATAAGGATTCTCAGCTTTAACAGTGTGTTGACAGACAAATATGTACAAGTCATTTTTTGCAAATTCATACGAAAAGTATGTGAATCCTTAGAGAGAACCTGAGGCATAAAACTGTGACAGGTATTTTCTAGTAAAGCAGAAGAAGGTCCGTGCAGATGTCACCTTATCTTAGTTGTTTGCTGACAATAAACACTGCACGTCACTGTCACACACACACACACACACACACACACACACACACACACACAGACACACAACGGTCCTGTCAACTGTCGTTCCACTTCATCTCCTCTTTTCTCTAATTGGTCTCGGCCGCAGCTTGAGAATAATGATGCCTAATGACACGTATACGTTCCACTTAAGTGTCTGTCAGAAAACAAGCTGATCAGCGTGTGTGCGTGGGCGATCGTGTGCACGCATTCCGTAAACATGTCGCAAGGAACTGGAGCGTCTAATTCATGCGCCCTGTGTGGTACATGTATGCAGAAATATGTGGGTTACATACATGACTTCATACATGAGGGACTTTCTCCTGGTCTCAGTGGATGTCATAATGTATAGAGTGTGGTAAAGACCACAGTGTTTTGATAGTTGAGATTATATATTGTATCTTGTGATGACAGGGTTGGTGTTATAATCACAGGAAGAACAAATCACAAGTTAGGGTTTAATGGCATCAATTAGAGTGATTGTGTCTCTAATTTTGCTTCTTCATCTGTGTTTCTTCTCGTTTCTCTTCTGTCTCGTTCCTACAGACCCACAAGATCGACCGATCCAGCCACTACCTGCGTTTGAAAGTGTGGGTTGACAACAAAATGCTCTTCTGTGTTCCTCAGCTGGAAGATGACGTCTCAGATCTGGTGAGGAAATGCACGATTAAGGACTGTGGTAATAGATTGTGACATAATGGAGTAAATATCCAGCTGCACAACCATGAAACTACAATATCAAGTGATCAGAGATGATGCGAATACAGTAACAGGGTTTCTTAGAAAGTCTTAATCTGAATTTTAGGCCTTAAATATGGTAAAATATGATGTATTAGGTCTTAAATGCATTTAAATAGGTGTTAATTCTTCAAGGCTACTTCCATGGCACTTTGAGAGAGGTGTATGTTTTTATATATTTTATATCAATACACTCGGCTTTGCTGTGGGAAAGACTATGGATAACATGTTGTTTCAAGGGTGATTATCTACTGTGCTACTCTACTCTGAAATTAAAATTATTCAGGGTTTCCTTCATATTAGTTGTCCTTAACTTAGGTTTTACATTAAATTCATTATGTTCTTTAAATGTCTTGAATTTATCATTTTTCTAATCGGCAGAAACCCTGAATTATCATTATGTGACAATTAAAACAACCTCAGCCGAGACCCAAATATATTCCACTTGGAAATCGGGGGTCATCACCTCATTATAAATTCATTTTCATTTCATTTCTGGCAGAAATGGATGCAAGCTTGTGCATGTTTTATGATTTGGCTGCAGATTTGAGCTTGCAATGCATTTCAAAATTCCCTGAATGCAAAAGACACATCACCGCCTATATGATCTAAATTATGCAAAACAGCATTCCGACTATATTATGTGCACGATTGTAATTTTCTTATTATATTCACATAAACAATCAGTCATTGCAACAACAACAACAACAAAAAAGCTCACCTCCACATTAATCTGCCACCGGGAACCCAGAGAGGAATTCTCCGTGTGACGGTGATTGGCTGAACTCGTCTTCTCTCAGAACAATCACCGTGTTTTCCTCGAGAGCTCTTTTATCCTCCTGCTTTGATCAGTGACTCATTCCTCCCTCTTTCATCCTCCGTGTATGATATCACATTATTATTTTCGTCCACACTGAAGCTCGTAGCACACTGCGGACTCCTGTCTCCGTCTGTTGCTTCACACACACAGCTGTGTCTATGCTCCGGCCCGCTGTGAGGTCTGACCCCCCCCCCCGCCCCCCCCCCTTGTGTGAGCACCCACTCATTTTACAGACTCGACCCGGAGTGTGACCCCACAACCTTCAAATGGAATTGCTCTGTTAAGGGGCCTGAATAATACATGAATGTGTCCGTTCTTTTATTACGAGCGATAACATGACCTTGACACTGTTGTCTGTTGTCAATTAAAGGTAATTTTCTTGTGTTTGCAGGTCTACAAAGAGATTGAGATTTGCCCCAAAACAACCAAGATGATACGTTTCGACAACGCCGAGTCCTTCACCATCGGATACGGTACGCCGAGACAATAGCCCCAATTTAAATCAGATTAACTCAGTTCCTGTCACACTCTTAAATCGGCCATCGAATTGATTTTGTAATGGGCTTCACTGAGTCATGCTCAGTTAATGACTGAAGAGGGGACGACCCGGGCTGAGGATCTTAAGTGGATCTAATTGCGCTGTAGTTATGCTGCAGCAGTGCACACTGTCAAAATGCGATATTTCAAAAAGCTGTAAAGGAATTAATGACTGACTCTCTTTCTTTTTGCGTCTGTAGGTTTTTCTGTGGCTGTTATAGATGAGGATGGGACGCAGCAGCTCCACATTACAGAAGTGAAAGAAGGAGGACTGGCCTCAGCCAAAGGTGCGTTTTGTCTTTACCAAACCTGATGACAGCTCATATTCATAAACAGCTGAATCTGAGAGCCACAGTCGGTATGCGAAGCGTATGTGAAAAGTGGGAACACGCAGTATTTCTTTCCCCGAGCTGACATTTCACACATAACACTGAAGCACCTGACCTGGGAAACACCTGATCCCACATGACATCTTATCAGTGCAGCTTTGTGTGACTGCATCGCATCAGTTACTGAGCCAACACACTACAGCAACACTACCATGGAGAGAGAGAGAGAGAGAGACGTCTGGTGGCTCAGAACAGAGGAGAGAAGAGAAAATGCAAACTTGTGTTGAGAGACGTTGGCTTTTGTATTCATACTTTAATGGCTTTGTTTTAAAATGGTGTTTTAAATCTATAATAATCCTCGTCCACACATTCTAAAACACCTGAAAACACATTTCACGTAACCATTCACTTACAGTAGCCATGTGCTTGTTGTCAGACTGTTAATTTGCAGTCTATTGCTTTGTTACAGGAAATACTAGACATGATTAAGAGTAATGGTGAAAAGTACGAGCAGGGATTTTATTATTGGACACATGACAAAGTGGAACTTTAGCAAATTCACTGTGTTTTGCTTTTCACTCATGGTAGCGCAATCGTGGAACTGCCTTGTGTCTTTTATTTTAAACTAAAGCCGGACTAGCAATATTTTTTAAATACCTCTACATTTTTAGACACTCCAGAAAAGCCCAGAGTAAAAACATCAGGCGTAAACATAGCAACAGAAAATAGAAATCACCACTATATAGAGAGGATGTAGTGCATAGAGATGATCATTAGCTGCCAGTAACGACCTCTAACATCAGGATGTCAACATGATATGACCGAGCAACTACAAAAATAAAAAGAGGGTTAAGTGAAAACCCAAATATCTTTTATTCAGTGCATGTAAAAATATATTTTATTCACCTTTCCTATATGCTACGTAGCCAAGATGTGCAGAAACCTTGATCTAGGGATTTAAAAAAGGAGGAGGATTGCATCAGATATATGAATTTCTGGTTTGTTTCTTTTCTCCCTGGGCGCAAAGAAGAAAAACATCCCTCCATTGTCTGCCTCTGAAATGCTGTGTGACCAGTCGGGTCCAGAGATCAACCCCCATCCACAGCTCCCCATCTTTTTAACACAGCCAGAGAAAACCTAATGCGTCTGAGAAACACACGGCAGCTCTGTAGATACAACTCCAATGTATAGAAAATAACACCCCCCCCCCCATTTATTGTGCCCCCAGCGTCACACCAAGGTTACCCAAGTGTGAGATTGTGTCCTCTGGTGTATTAGCGATCCGAAAAGCTGCTGGAGCACAGAAACTGACTTTCTATCTCCACAGGCTGGAGAGGGAAAAGGGCTTGTGGCATCCAGACAACACAAAGCACGTTTCTGGAAATATTATACTATATGTTGCTGAATCACAGAATTAGGTTTTGTCAGGCACAACATTAGTGGGTCCACGTGCACAGTGTGTGTGCGTGTTTTACTATAAGAGAGGAGGATGAATGGGGTGTGCGAGGTTGAGCTTGAATTTCTGCAGGGGATACTACGCAGAAACCAGGCCAACCACTGGACAGGGAGCCCAAAGGGTCTTTGCTCATCTCTTTTCCTCTTTCCCACTGCTCCCCCTCCCCCTTACACACACACACACACACGCACACACAACCGCACACACACGCACACACACACAACCGTATATGTCCAGAGGCGTTATCTCTCTCTCTCTGTCCAATAAAGACTCTGCTACAGCTGACATTTCACATCCCAGACAACTAGGTCATAACTTAGGGCTAAATTGTGTGTGTGTGTGTGTGTGTGTGTGTACGTAACTAGGTATGTGTGTGTGTGTGTGCTCGGTTATTGCTTACATCCAGTGCGTTATGAAAGCCATATTACAGTAGACGCCATAAAAGAAGCCACTGAAGTCACAGATAAATCATGTGTGACTGTGTTAACGTGGCGCTGCAGCGAGGTGAGCCCGGCGCCATCAGAGTCTAAACAGCTGTCACAACCAATCAGGTCCGTGGGGCCAGGCTCACTGCTAATTGGTCGCCTGATTGACCGCTAATTTACCATTAATGGACCCGGGCACAGGTGGTCCAGGGAACCGAGGGGGGGGGAAGCCTCTATCTGAAGCTGCATTCGAGTGAAGTTCAAGGTTTCTTTGTTGTGTATAGCGGCTTCATACTATAGATTATATACGTCCTGACAGGGACAGGAATAGACAGGCAGGCTCCTCCTCCTCAGACTCATCCAGTCTTGTTGAATCAGTTGTAGCCTGAAGCGAAACAAGATGGCTAGGATGCATATTTTATGTATTGGAACGCATTAGAGTCCCGACATGATCAGCCACAGTATGGCTCTAAAGTTGTGTTTGTGTGGATCTTAAGTACACTTTACACTTTCATTACATTTTTACATTTCTCTCTTTCTCCGTTTTATCGTTTCATTCTCTCCCAGGTCTGCAAGCAGGGGACGAGATCCTGTTGCTGAACGGTAAACCTGCATCTGCCCTCCAGATGGACGACATGAGGGCTGCGTTTGTGAACCAGGCGTTGACCCTGTGCGTCAGCACGCTGCCCCCCCTGGACCCCCGGGTGCTGCGCTGCGTGCCCCCCCGGCGCTCCGATGGGGAGCAGGACCCGTCCACGGACATCTTCTCCCAGAGCCAGGGTAACACTTCCTGTTTTTATAAGTGGTTTACATTTGGTTTTGAACAGTGGTGAGTTTCGTACAGAACAGTGTCCCCTAGTGACAGATGGAGTGAGCTTCTTTACATTAAAAACATCTTAAGCAGCGGGTGAGATTCGCCTAAAATGCCTGTCTGAGGAGTACTGAAAGTAAATTGAAAGCTGTTCTTGAACCATTTGGAGTACATGCATGATCTTGGTCTCTTTGAAAGGTAACATTCTGAACTTTCCCCCCCAACAGTCAGAATCCGTCTTAGTGCTACTGGCATTGAGTAATAGCAGTTGGAATACAGTGAAGTAGAAGGTTTTTATTTCAGCCTGAATATTTTTTGTTAAACAGATGCCTGCAGATGACTCTAGCTGGGACTTATGAGCTGGAAAACTCACTGGGACCCTAGCGTGAAGCCTTGACTAGCCCAGGTTCAAATTTGATAACAATCCCACAGAAAATGAATATTTCACAGATTTTTTCCTAAGGGCATGTCTAGGCGTTTTCCACAAAGGCCATTTGGAACTATGGTAACCAACTAGGCTTAAAGGCTACTTTTACACTCAAAATCATACTTTTATAGTAGATATTAAACTAAAATTTAGATCTTTCTACTTTATTTAAAAATCAGATGAGCATTATTCACTATCCATACTGGTTCAACAGTTGGTGGAATCGTACAGAAACAAAACCTTCAGATCACAGAATCTGAATTTACTCAACGCTTCCCTTTTCCATTCAGTTTCTATCCATGTTATTCATCCTGTATGATCACAAATCCTCTAAATCCCAAGTTTGTGCGTCTCTCAAAGGGAGAACGCAGCTCGTGATGTTTCTTTTCAAGCATAGAAGGTGAAGAGGCTGATCTGCTAATTATTCACGGATGCCGTGTTGTAACTAACCTGCAGGCAGCCGCCAGCTTTACCCTGACCTGCTCTTTTTATCTGCACAAGGGCACCATTTGTATTCCTTATAAATTGGGGCTTGCAGTGCGCAGGCTGACAAGCTGGCATTGTTTATACAGCGACTCGGAGGAGTATGAATATTAATAGGAATCGTTCAGCAGTGTGGGGCTGTCATTGTGTAGGATGCCGTTCGCAAAAGGGTCAGACGGGGAGTAGGAAAAAAAAAAACACTTCAGCAGACAGATGGAGGTTATCCATGATATCATAAGCCCGAGAAGAGATGCTGCACAAAAGATGTCGTCAGCACAAGGGAGACAAAGCGGAAATTACCAATTTCACAACGCAGTTAGAATAAAAACCGAGGATTATAGAGATGGTTTACATTAATAACACAAGGAGAAGGCTGTTCAATTACTTGAAAAATATAGAGGAAGGTGAAGAAAGAAATATCTGATGTTTTACTGTTTTATAAAACAAGAGTAATGTGCTTAAATCCAGAGGTATAACTGCACCTTCAGATTTCTTGAGATTAACAAATAGAGCTGTAACTGAGAGCCTCCAGATATTTTGCCCACACAGCATATTCTGTATATGTGCTCTTGCTCTATAATGAGCTCTGTTGTTTGTCTTTGTCTTTGCAGAGGACATCCTGGATGAGGTCTCAGGTTTGACAGTGGAGAGCTCAGATATGAGTTTGGAGGAAGGACCTCAGCCGACTCTGCAGAGCCCCGGGGACAATCAGGAAGACAAAACAGCGGTCGGACAGAAGGTGGGACATGCAGAGACACAACTTTATGTAGACAAACAAACAGCACCACACATGCAACAGAGTGTACTCACGAAGACAAAGACCAGCAGCTTTGGTGTGTGTGTGTGTGTGTTTGTGTGGCACCTGTGGATCAGTGCTGGAGTTTTGAGTGGCTGTCTACCTGAATTAACATATTGGTGTGTGTCTGCCTCCTGTATTGTGTTTTTTAGTTTTAGAACTACAAAGGACACGCTGATCCACAATCCTTTACAATCTGGAAACACATTTGATCAAACTTTATGAGTGTAGAAACCCTGTGGCAGATCTTAACCTAAATATTTCTTCAGCTGTGTCGGATATTTGTGCGTCTCTGAATGTGTGTGTGTGCAGCATGAAGCCAAAAAGGGAGATTGTGTGAAAAGCTGTGGGATATTCAGAGGCTTTTTTCTTCATGTAATGCGTTTGACATTTTTATGCAAAGGCTAAGACAGGAAACACAATCGTGGAAGTGGTGTCACGCGCATGCAGCCATACTACACACAACTGCTTTGGATTTTCTGTTGAATCCTATATCATCAAGTCGTTTAAAACCACTGGATCCAGATTTTTATGTGGATCTGCACTAAATCAGTCTCCTAAAGATGGCTGATTTTTCATCTTTCATCTTTTTCATCAGGATCCATGAACTATTATCTTAGAAATCATCAAAAATGTAGAAAAATACTCATCACACAATGTTAAAACAAGTGAAACATGTTTGGATCCGTACCAACCTGTAATGGCTTCTTCCCTGACCCGATAAACAAAGAAACGCAGATGAAAACCCAACCTCCTCGGCGAATCAAACTTATAAATAACAGATCAGTAGTTTCATGCAGCTCTGACAACACGTCACATGATTGCTCCGTGTAGCGTGTTGAACAGTGTGAACCCGTTGGTCCTGGCACACGAACAGATGTGAGCAGAGCACACTCTGGATGTGTGAGTGCTCCGGAGCTCAGAGATGACAGAGAGGTGAGTGAAGGAGTGACTGAGCACCATCATTTTTCTAATTAAGATCACGTCTGGTCTGATCAGGGTTGGCGCCGTGATTGCTGGGACACGCAATGTGCCAGCCAGTCTCCCTTGGTTACGGTTGTCACTTCCATTACCATGGCAATGTCTGATAACCAGTAACCATCAGAGACATTTTTTTTTTTTTTTTTGCGTCTCTGTGTCGATAGCAAAAGATGAGGGAAGGGGAAGGGACGGTGCTGATTGTCCCTCGGATGTGTGTCAGTCGGTCTGAGGCTGAGGTCACAGCCCGGCTCCATCCTGTTGGATAGTCGGTGGTTCTGTGACTCCAATGTGCCATTATCAGTTGAGAGCAAAGCACCAGGAGATGAGAGGAAAACCGACAAACAGGAACGAGTGGCCCCGTTTACTTCTCTTTCACTCCACTTGATTTACCCTCTTTAAAAAAGTGTCCGGACCTATAGATAGAACTTGCTATTTTACTGATAAACTTATATATTCAGATATAAATCTATATAAATCTATTCTGACATTACGAGACAAGAAATATCTCATGTTAACTTAACTTTTAGGTGCAAAACAATTGGAGAGTGTTGTTCGTTTTTCTAAGTTTATGCTGAATTCTACCTGCTGAAGACAGTAATATTTGATATCAATCAATCAATCAATCAAATTTTATTTGTATAGCCCATATTCACAAATCACAATTCGTCTCATAGAGCTTTAACATGGTGTGACATCCTGTGTCCTTAACCCTCAGCAAGAGTAAGAAAAAACTACTAAAAACCCTTTTAACAGGTAAAAATACGTAGAAACCTCAGAGAGACACATGTGAGGATCTGTCTCCCAGGACGGACAGAAGTGCAATAGATGTCAAGTGAAGGAAAACATCATCAGGATAAAGGTTTTAGCAGCATTGATGGGGGTAAACATTTTTGAAGGATAACTTCAATACTATATGTCAAGCAGTCCTGCTGCAATCATAGTCTCTGGTCAGCAGCCAGCAAGATCACGATCCAGCATCAGGATGGGATCCACTATAATCCACAATCTACATGATCTAAGGGCCATGGATGTGTGCAGGATTTCTCTTAGTGCTGCTGATGGTCAGTCTGAATGTGTCTGTTTGTTTGTGTGTCGGCCAATCAGTGTCCACTTCCTGGGTTGGATCCTGTGGTTTAGTCAGCAGTAAGAACTATAGGATTCTCACCTGCACACACGTAGATTCCCTCTGTGCACGTACGGAGCCGTCTGCCTCATGGGGGATGTTGGAATGGCTGAGGCTGCAGAAATGGCAGGTTGTTATGGGGGATGGTATTTTGTGGACATCCCCCACCTTATCTCTATACTGGGGTTCGACCATTACTGATTTTACAGTGTAGTTCTGTATTTGCCACTAAGTGAGGGAACCATTTTAAAAGTAAAAACAGGTCCGGTCAGCACAAACTGTCCACACCCCATGAGCAGGTTGCTTGATAAGGTGCAAATCCCTCATCTGAATTAATGTCGTCCCTTTGAAAACGCAATGAGGACAAGAATGTTGTTTACCCTCGTCTGTAATATCGTCCCCTGGTGTTTGCTGCTTAGCTCGTGCTTTTTGCTTCTATTATCTCAGGCGGTTGCTTATGAATATAGAAACAAAACCATAATAGCACCGAACCATGGAGATGTTCATTTACCTTTTTATTCTCTCAACCCTGCCCCGGTTTCCACACGCTGCTTCTTTTTACCTCCTTTGTTCATCCTTCATTTTCTCTCTCCCCCTCCTCGTTCTTTATTAGACTAATTGTCCTCCCAGTGTTTTTCCTCTTGTCTTTGGTGTCTCCTTATCTGTCGTCCTTTGTTTTGGAATCTCTTTCCTTTTTTTCCCGCTGTCTTTCCAGTTTCCTCCTGACTTCCTGTCCCTCTTCACCCTCCTCCTCCTCCTCCTCCTCCTCCTCACCACTAACCCCCTGCTGTTCATTAGCATCAACAACATGAGGCTGCTGTTGGTTCTCCGCTCCCCAGTCGTCTGTGAGGCCTGACCTCGGAGTGAAGCTCTTGAAAGCTCCCTCCCTCAACAGAGACGGGCCAAAGTTGCCACCAAATCCCTGGGAACTTCCAAAAACCAGTCTGTTCTTTCAAAATCTTTTTCTTCATGTTGAATGTGCTTTTGTCCCCCCCCCCCGCTCTCCTCTCTCCGGAGTGCTGAGGATCACGTCTTACCTCATTTCACCCAGAGCCTGAAACCACAAGGCGACGAGACGGAGGGAAAAAAAAGAGGCAAAGTGGGACAATTTTAATTATGCCCACATTCTAATTACTTCGTCCGCCAGTGTTTCACATCATTTAGTGGAGATAAATGAGGTTCTGGCTAGCCGGAGGAAACAGGGGGAGCTTCATTATTTTAGACAAAGCGCGGAGCCACCTCTTGCAATATGATAAACCAATCAGAGAATAAAATTGCTTGGGATAACAGTGATAATGGAGATGATGGTGATTGCCAGTGTTCTCTAAGGTGTAGTCAGCCTCGCAGACAAGGGCTGGTTATAATTTAGAAAGCTCTATCAGTTCGGCTTAGGGGCAATTGAAATGGAAAATGCATAATTCAGTGAGTGAAGGGTGGCAGGGACAATTTTCATCTTGGTTTGTGTCTGATTGACCTCTGATGGTATAATTCTGCTCCTTTAAGTGAAGTGTATTAGTTTTAATATAGTAAGTGATCAGTAATGTATATCTTAAGGAATAATAATCTTTAAAATGGTCTTTTTGACTTGATTCCTCTCAAGAAACAGCTTGGTGCCAGTTGTTGGTGTTGTTTCCCAGGCCTCCACTGGAGGGAGCACTGTTCATGTCAGATTCATGAAACCTGCAAGAAAACAATAATAATATATGTATCTATTTTCAATATTGATTAACTGTGGTTATCAATATTAATAGGAATAACTCAGCAGTCATTTATAGATTAAATTCCTTTTGTAATATGATCATGTGCAAATTAAAAGGCACAATATCCTTGTGTTTTGAAATGTTGCAGATATTGCTATTGCTTTAAAAAAGAAAAATACTTGCACTTAACACTCGCCTCATCCTCATAAGCTTCTTCCCATCGACGTCTGCAAATCAACTGCTGCAAAATCTAAACGTTCATACACAGATTTGTGAGAACTCGTGTCATAGCATCATCCTTCCCCTTCAGATTAAATGATTAAACTCCCTCTCTCCCTCTCTCTCTCCCTCTCTCTCTCTCTCTCTCTGTGCTATATGCCATCGTTCCTCATGGGGATTTATGGATTTGCATGTTTCCCCTGATTTCAGATGAAGCTGAACTTTAAGACCCCCCCCCCCCCTCTCCTGTCTGTGTTCACTGACATTGACAAGTACGAGCCTGCTCCTCCACAGACACAGCCTCCAATTAGGAGGCCCCTTAGATTGAACGCCATCAAACTTGCTCCATTTCTCCATCTTCTTTACAGATGCAGATACTTATTCGTGTCAAAAGCTCTAATGCCGAGTGTGTGTTAACGTGTCAGATGCGGTTTTTTTCCCCGATGCCAAATATATGGATATGTGTAATCTGGTGTTTATCCTGGCTCTCGGCTCTCGGCTCTCGTGTGTGTGCAGGGTTTCTGCTGGCGGGAGTGAGAGCAGGTCCGAGCTTGCCTCCGACCTCGGGGCGGGGCGGGGGTGTGGAGCGTTTTGTGTAGAAATATGTGAACATTGGTGTCTGGGTTTCAGCGAATGCATGTGTTGGACGTACTAGAAGAAAGGTATTGATGCTGATTGTTTTTTTTTTATTCTCCCTTCCTAAGCTGTGATTGTTCTCACACGTCTGAGGTCAAAGTGTAGTGTCCTGCAGGTCAGTGGGGGTGCACACAAATCAGACTTGGAAAGTACGTCAACATGTTTTCGTGGTGTCTCATCCAATCTCTGCCGTCAGGATATGCAGATCAGTTTGAATTAAGGTCTATTTCCGGAAAGCATTAACATAAAGCTGTTGTTTCTCCGGCGTGACGAGTGTGCAGCAGGTGTGTTGTGTGCAAAGTAAACCATCACTGGTTTGAAGAGCTTGAAACTCCAGTCAAACCTGAATCAAAATGTCTTAATTTAACTCTGCTTTGATGATCATCAGGAGACTTAAAGTTCATCAGGATGTTTTTCTTAGTTTGAGTCCAGATTGGTTGGATTTGGATTGTGTTGCAGTGTTCACACATTTCCATAGACTCACTTTGAAACGTGAGGCAGCTTGTTCTTCTTCTCCACATAAATCTCTCTGACCTGCAGTCAAACCGAGAGAGAGAGAGAGAGAGAGAGAGAGAGAGATGCCTGTTGTCTCTTTCCTGAGTGTTTGACTCTCTCTCTCTCTCTCCACCCACTGTCACCTCACCTCCCATTCTCTCCTCCCTCCTTTCTCCTCCCCTCTTCTCTTCCATGTGATGTTTGATCTTATAATTTTTTTATTATATATTCTACGCTGCTGCTGCTGTCGCCGCAGCTGCTCTCTCACACCTGGACAGGAGTGAGACAGGGGAGGAAGGACAGAAGGGAGAAGAGCGAGTGTAAACAAGGAGCTGACAGGGGAGCGTGCCGAGGGACTGATTGGATTCAGGCAGTGGGATGAAGTGACATGAGAGCAATATTTTCTATTCAGCCTGTGTAATAACCTATTTGAGCGGTGAGGTTTCTAAACAGCTGGCGTTTACTTTTACACTTTGGGCGAGTTAGAGTGGACGAGCTCAGCCTCCTGGACAGGTAGCACGTTTGAGTTTAAAAAGGAAAAGCCCTTTGGCACTGGGAGAAATGGAAGGTATCTGGACTGGAAGCGCTGGACACCACACGGACCCCTGACTCCTTGTTGAACTGTGTTTGACCTTCCAGCATGTCGGCATTCAGGAGGAGCAGGACCTCCAAGCGCTCGACCGATTCCATCTCTGATATGTTACAGCTGGTGAGCCGTGCAGCCTGATATCTGTGTGTGTGTGTCTGTGTGTGTTTCATGGTTTGTGTTGTGGATTTGCTCCTGCCGAGATCAGTGGTTATGTCACAGTAAAGCAGTGTTGCGGTTCAAGGTTCAGCACATTTTATGTAAGTTTTATGTCAGATCAGATGTGTGATAGCATGTAGTGTTGAAATCTCTCCAGATGCAGTGAAGCAGAAAGTTTCCTAACAACTTGCATTTATCATGAGCTGTGGGTCAGATAACAACGTCTTCTTTTTAATTGCATGAATTATCCTGGATAGCACATTTTCGGTTCCTAATCAGAGGCGATGGTGAAGCTTTATGTGTCCATCCGTCCGTCTCAATCTCCACGCCGCTGTCTTCTGTCTCTGTCCCTGCTCCATCTGTCACCTGGCTGTCACTAATTCCTCTGGCTGTCAAGGGCAAGACCTCGTTTATGAGACGCAAGACTGTTAATGTCACTGCTCAGTTTGGGGTGTTGAGGAAATTTAGAGGCGCGATCACAGTTTGAATCTGGAGCTGTTCACACATGGATCCCTGCGTCATTTTATTCTGTTTCTACATCACGTCTGTTCTTGGAAAAGGAGAATTTAGAGTTTATTTCATGTTTTTGACTATTAACCACAAAAAAGTGTTTAAATAACCAGCACTGCGGATAATACTTTGAATATGAAATGTGAAAAACTTGAAGTGAGGCTCCCAATGCAGATTTTGATATTATTCAGGGTGTGAACAGATGCAGCATGTTTTCAATTTTCCTTCCATTACACACTTTTTTGGTTTATTGTGTGGTTTCCTTTAAGTGACTGAAAGAGCACATCTTGACTTGATGGAAGGAATGTCAGCATCATCATATTGTGTGTGTGTGTGTTTGTTTTGTGTGTGTGCGTGTGTGCAGCAGTGTTGCAAAACAGGTTTTTAAAACGACAATGGAAAAGTGTGTTTGTCCACGCTGCAGTCCAACAGGAGACGAGCCGTGGAATCAGCAGAGACAAGCCGTGTCTTCAGCTCAACCAGCTGCCTGTTGATTTAATTAGAAGCATCAAACTAACCATCACTCAACGGTGGCTTTGGATTTTTGTGAAAACATCAGCGTGTGAGTTTAAAATATAAAGAAACACAGGATAATACTACTGCTTAGTGACTAACGTTGCTCTATTTCATGAACGACAGTTAAATGAGATGAATTAAGAGTTTTGTGACGACAGGAGTAACGTTACGAGACATGTTCGGAGTATGAATCCTTTAGTTAATGTTTGGTCTGTGGGCGGAGCTCATTCACTCTTCTACACTTCCAGGAGAAAGAAACTTCTGTGTGTTGTTCATTTTCTCGTCACACCTCTCAGTCCTAAAGCAACAGCCTGTCTGGACTTGGCCCAAAACCAACCACACATGCACCGGTGTTTGATATAACTCCAGAGCAAGTGGAGTTTTGATGACAGGAAGGAAGTGAATCATTAGGCCGCTGTATTTAAGGTTAACATTAGGTAATATTGTTGCTGTATTACTCATCGTTCATCTCAGATTGGACTTAACTCCCGTCCATCTCCGGTGCCCACACACATCTGCGTGCGCCTTCGCAGCCTTGAGATTATGAAAGAAACGGTTGGATGTGAATAGAACATCTTGATCCCGACTATTCATGTTTGCTGTGTGTAAACAGTCAGAGAAGCAAAGGGGAAGAGCCCCTGGTACTTCTTTAACATTAGGACCAGCTTTACGTGACAGGTCTGCTCATGCTTGGTATTTTTGATACCAGGTGGGTGTTGTTATTGCAGGCGCTGCAAGAATGTGTTGTGTAAATTGTTTATGATGCTTGATTTTCCAGCTTTTTACATATGCACGTGCACATTAAGAATATGGTTGTGGGTGAGATTGTTGTTTTATATTTTATTCATCTACCTAAGCGTACATTTAATTTTTGTTGTGAATGAGCTCCTGTTGAATCACTCTTTATTCCTACAGCAGATTTTTCTCTCTCCACCCTCTCAGACAGGAAGTGACCCTTTTACAAGGTATCTAACCCGTCCTGTTTCTCTGTCCCCCGTCTGTCCAGAGCACGGAGCAGGTCACCGCTTTCTGCCGCAGCCTCCACGACATGAATCCCAGCGAGTGCCCCATGTCGTGCTCCTCCTCGTCCTCCTCCTCCTCCCTTTCACCGAGCCCCGTGTCGGCTCTGCCACCCACGGCTGGAACCGCGGCTCAGAGGCAGCTCTCCCACGCAGACAAACTCCGCAAGGTCATCAATGAATTGGTGGAGACGGAGAAGACCTACGTCAAAGTGAGTGGAAGCTCCCTCGAGGGTTTGTGATTTGAACAAGCCGTGCATGTATAGATTGGATCGATGATGAGAAACTACTCATCTCTCGGTGTTGGGAGAGTCATTATCAACGTAATGACTCTGCAGGATGGATGCAAGTGGGATGTGTTCCTACCTGTGCATGCTGATTTCTGTCTGCAGTTTAAATTCCAGACATTTGACTCCTCATTAAACAGCCTCCACAGAGAAAGACGCCCTATATGTCCTTCCTGATTCCTTCATGAACATCCTCTCCTTTTTCAGGACCTGAGCTGCCTCATCGAGTGCTACTTGACACCTCTGCAGAAAGAGAGCTTCCTCACACAGGATGAGGTACTTTCCACCTCATTTCTTTTCATCTGAGAATAAACTGTGTCTGATTTGCTTCAGCCTAATGATTCCCGCGGCTCTTAAGGTCACAGTTGTTTCAGGATGATTCTCCGTGTGTGTGTTGCAGCTGGACGTCTTGTTCGGTAACCTCGGGGAGATGGTGGAGTTCCAGGTGGAGTTCCTCCGGACGCTGGAGGATGGAATCAGGCTGGTGCCTCATCTGGACCGGCTGGAAAGGGTGGAGCAGTTTAAGGTAAGGGAAGGTTGATCATTTGATGCATCATTCCTTACTCACTTCCTCTTGGAGCTGCGGTTTAGACCTGACTTTTAATGTGAGAATTCCTGATTAATGGCTCACGGTGTTAGGTGTGTGGACACGTGTTTGCTCTGACTTCTTCCGTTCGGCCTGGTTCAGCAGCACAAATGACGAATTTCGCTGGATCTCAACTTCCCTTAGATAATTCTTCAAAAAAAAAAATGTCCTTGAATAAAAGCAGAGATACTTGGTCTGTGACATTTCATTTAAAAATATCCTTAGACAAGATACTAAACCTAAAACCTGCCCCTGACTGCTGTGTTTCGACAGTGTTTGATAGTAAAATTGCTGTTTAAATGTGTGTGAATAGATGAATGAGACTTTTTACTGTAAAGCACTTTGTGTAATCCAGGACTGGACAAATAATAAATGCATTCATTGCTTTTACCACCTGTTTCCACAGAAAGTGCTGTTCTCCTTGGGTGGCTCCTTCCTGTATTACGCCGACCGCTTCAAGATCTACAGCGCCTTCTGCGCCAGCCACACCAAGGTCCCCAAGGTCCTGGCCAAAGGTACAAACACACAAACATTCTTGACTGGCCTCGAACACACACACCCACCACTCACTGCTCTGAGAGTTGACTTGAACTTTGTTGCTCTCTTGCATCATCTGCATTATGGCTAAGGGTGTGTAGAGGAAGCACAGTCAGAGCACAGCGAGACGTAAACTCAACACTGACATCGTGTGTGATCGTGCTTTCCAGACACATTTGAAAATACACAATAGGGACCACCTGCTGATTTGATCATTCTTATCTTAAAGGGACTCTCACCTTTGTTGCATTTTTACACTTTTTTTGGATAAGGTTAAATTGGTATTAATAAGGTAATGACACTCTAAAATGCAAGACAGACCCACCAGGAGTAAAAACAAACAATTATTTCACTCTCATAATATTTAGTGAAAACTTCAACCAATAAAATTCTTCGGACCGAAGGACCTTATTGGCCGACAGACCTGTCTGTTTGCTGCATGGACATGCAGGTTTTCCGTCTGCTTCTTGTGGCGCATTCGTGCGTGCGCGGAGGCAGTAGGTTGTAAGTCTGCTTGTAAATAAAGTTTCTTCAAAAAAATTAAAACACCGGGATGGTTGTAAGTCTGCTTGTGTAAATAAAGTTTCTTAAATAAAACACCGCGGATGGGAACGAGGGGGTGGGGATTGGAGGAAGGCGGGATGATTTGAATGTGCTGTAATTCTCAAATGCAACAAAGGTGAGAGTCCCTTTAATATGGAAGTTTAACCTTCAAATGCCGCCGTCCACATCTCTTTATGTTTCCTTGAAATTAATCTCATATTTCTGCTCCTCCAGCAAAGACCGATCCAGATTTCAAGGCTTTCCTGGCCGAGAGAAACCCCCGACAGCAGCATTCCTCCACCCTGGAGTCGTATCTGATCAAACCCATCCAGAGGGTCCTGAAGTACCCGCTGCTGCTCAGGGAGCTCTACTCCCTCACCGACCCGGACTCTGAGGAGCACTACCACCTGGACGGTAAGCCAGTCGTTCTAGCACAATGCTCAATAATCTACGCTTCATAAAACTATATATAGTCAGGATTCAAGAGAGTGTGGTGATTAGGATTTGAACATGATTCACGTTGGTTTCCCTTCAGTTGCGATGAACGCCATGAACAAGGTGGCGAGTCACATCAACGAGATGCAGAAGCTTCACGAGGAGTACGGAGCCGTTTTCGATCAGCTCATCAATGAACAGACTGCAAACAAAAAAGAGGTGAAATCCCTGTTTAATGCAGATCATCCATCAGGAATCCAGTGATTTATGTTTGACTGTATGTTCACTTCTTTTCCTTTTTAACCTCAGGTGGCCGACCTCTCCATGGGGGATCTTTTACTACATTCCTCCGTGGTGTGGATCAACCCTCCATCCGCTTTGGTGAAAGGCAAGAAGGACCCTGATCTGGCTGCTTTTGGTGAGGAGATTGGTTTCCTTTTGTACACACATTTCTTTGATTTTGTTCGGGTAGCTCCTAGATCCGGAACAGTGTTATTCACAGATAAAAAAACTGAGCTTTCTACATCTACATCCATTGGAATCCACTTCAACAGCTTGAAATATTAAACTTAGATACCTAACCTCAGAACTTGTTTATTTGCACCTGGGCTTGGTTGCATTCCACCATCTACCGTCCACATTTTGAATTCAAATAGGTTAAATAGTTGTGCATTTATGTATGAAATAAAGTGGATTTCTTTTAGATAAATAAATAATTGTTTCCCTAAGCTTTACTATATATATACGCTCAGCATCTCAGCAATTCTACTGTAAATGTTTTCTGGGATAAACGCTGCACGATCTCAACACTTCTCACACTGCACTTTACTGCACCCCCCTTAAAGCTGTCACGCACATGTGTGACGCCGGGTGCGAGGGGAAAAGGAAAATCCAGTCGGGCACGTTACATAAAGCAATTTGAATTATTTCTTACTTTTCACGTGAAGTGCCTCACGTTGATGGTATCAAATGAAATTCTCACACCTAGAAGTGTCCCCCCCTTTCAGCATTTTACATTTTTTATATATTTTTCATGTGCACATTGTGAGGGCTTTTCCCTGTGAGGTGATGGTGAGGGTAATGCAATGATGCAACTTCCATTTCCCTCCTTTGTGCTGCTGATATATAGTCTGAGGCGAGTTTTCCTTGAAAGCTGTTGCTAGAAAGCGTCCTTTGACATGCTGCATTAAGCTGTCACTGTAATGAAATGTCTTTTGATATATATATATATATGCAGTAAATGAATGCAGGAGGCCCTAATGGTTTCCCTTTTCATCTCTCCCTTGCCTTCATTCAGTGTTCAAGACAGCAGTCGTATTTGTCTGCAAAGATTCCTCCAAGCACAGGAAGAAAATCGTAAGTACAGTAGATTGTTGTGTCTTTTAAAGGCTGAGCTCTCCCGCCCTCTGCTGTCGTGCTGATGTACTGCAGCTGTCTCAACCACCCAGTGTCTCTTTTCCAGGGCGGATCTCACCGAGCGTCCGTGAGTGACGACAGGGATCCTTTCCGTTTCCGTCACATGATCGCAACGGACTCTCTGCAGCTCCGCCCCCTCGCAAGTACGTCTGTGCAAACACACCTGAAGCCATTTCTTTTAAACCTTGCATCACAATTTCCTCCAGATAGAATGAGCTCTCTGAGACTTGACTTCCTGCTGGGGTCAGTGTCACGGTTAATTATCCTGCAATTAGTGTGAAATATGTAATTAAGAAGAAACTCTTTGAGGCCCCATGTGGAGACTGGAGGCTTTAGAATTGATATGTGTTGTCAGATATAATCTCCATGAATCTGCACAGAGGGAAACCTACAGATGGTGCTTCATTCATACGTAATATTACATGAGTGTGTCAGATAAGAAGCTTGAATCTGCACCGAAAGTATATGTTGTATACGTCAAAGTTAATATAGTAAGTTAATATACATGGGAGGAAGTGGACATTACAATCTCTATTTTGGTGCCTGACGAACAATTTTGCTTTTCCACTATAGATTTGCTTACCATTAAAAAGTGCACATACGCTCTAACAATGCTGTTTTATAGATATACATTATTCTGCATTTGGATGTTGAGGTCACTGCAAAATATCATTGTCCTGAGAAGTTCGATCAAAGGTCGTTTCTGATGACGATAGCTTCAAACCTCTCCAGTCCACTCAGTGTTTCTGTTCTTCTCTTCCACTGAAAATTAATGATCCTTTAAAAGTAAAACAGTCACTCACCTATTAGCGGGTCTGCATGTGGTCGTCTCGGCTCTTTCCCAGATGGATCCTTAATATCCCTCTGGTAACTCAGCTCAAGTGATCGTTAATCTGCCTAACGACCTCTTGTTAAAGGGAAATACAATGAATGGTGGATATTAAGCCATTCTTTTACATATAGCTCACATGTGTCTTCTCTCCCTCTCTCAGACTCTGAGGGGACAGCCGTGTGTGAGATAGTTCACACAAGATCTGAATCTGAAGGGAGACCAGAGAGGACCTTCCAGCTGTGCTGCAAGTAGGAAACCTACACATGTGTTCAAAAGCTGAAAACTGAAGCTAGTCCACATCAAACCTTTTGCTAATATACATGTTTATGTTCTTGTGTTTTGATTTGTTCAGTTCTCCAGTTAGTAAGAAGGACTTCCTGAAAGCGGTGCACTCCATCCTCAGGGAGAAGCAGCGGCGGCAGCTTCTGAAGACGGAGTCTCTGCCGCTCAACCAGCAGTACGTCCCGTTCGGGGGCAAACGCCTGTGTGCCCTCAAGGGGATGAGGCCCGCCATGAACAGAGCAGGTGACACAGCTGGGGTTCATCTTCGTATCTTAGTGTATTGTAATCCACAGTCTGAAGTTAGAACCAAGGAACATGTCGATGTACATGTAATTTCAGATTTATCTGTAGCTTTAGACCTGTGAAGAAAGGAAATATACTTTGACATTTCTAGTTTTTAGTCCAGACCAAGGATGAACATCTTGGTCAAACTGCTGTGAAAGTTATTAACCAGCAGATGTCGCCAATACACCCATTTCTAACATGTGAAACCAGAGACTGAATCCATATCTGTGAGAAATGTGCAGCTCAGCCAATCAAAGAAGGACATTTAGATTTATCCAGTGTTTGTACCTGACGTGACCAGAATGTAACAAGGTGTCTTTTATCTCTTTCTGTGGCTTTAGCTTCAACTCCATCTCGGACGCTGGCCCGCAGGAAGCTGGTGAGGAACCGCTTCACCATCGACACCGACCTGGTTTTCCACGGCAACAACAACAACAGCAACGATTCGGACCCTTCCTCCTGCTCGCCGCTGTTCCAGCAGCGTCCCGCCCTCCTCCAGCAGGCCCACCGACCCCAAGGCGAGGACACGGACCGCTGGGTGGAGGAGCAGTTCGACCTGGGGCCCTACGAGGGCCAGGGAGAGGCCGTCGGCGTGGTGCCGGTGAAGGAGACGGACATTTTGAGCGACGACGACGAGTACTGCAAGTCTGTGCGAGCAGCGTCGGCCGAACCGCCCGACCTGGAGGGGAAGATGAAGGGTCTGGAGCTGCAGGGCGGAGACATGAGGGGTCACAACCTGAACGGACGAATAGAGACAAGGCGTGAGGTGATGGAGGAGGAGGAGGAAGTGGAGCGAACAAAGCACGGTGAGGATTCCTTCTCCTCCCGCAGCGTCTCCCTGTCCCGCTGTGCGACCCCAACTCTCAAGCTCACAAGCAACGACCACGATGTGATCTGGGTGCGGCAGGACGACTTCGCCAACGGGTGCAACAGTGACGTCTTCTGATACAAGAACAAGACGACCAGATGAAGAAAGGAGACGGTGGTTTCTTCCGCTTCTTACACAAAGTAGAAGTGCGAGAAAAGGTGGAGGACGGAGCGGATAAAAGCTTTAATTATGTGAACGTTGAAGGAGAACCTTGTATAGAAGGTGTCCAGCCCTCAGCCGGTCCTTCCCGGTGTGACAACACAACCCTCCTCCCCCCCACCACACCTCTCTCTCCCTTATTCAGACAATCCAAAAGGACTGAAAGTGAGTAAAGATTACAAATGAGCGCGGCTTCATTAATGTGTCTTGAAACCTAGAGATTCTCATCCTGTGCTGCTTCAACTAGAAAGAGTAGAGTCCTCACTGTCTTGGGCACGCACGCAGGCTTCACACACACACACACACACACACACACACACACACACACACACACACACACACACACACGCAGAATTGTATGTGAACAAGACAGCACAGTAAAGTGTGTGTGTGTTTGTACACTGCACACAGACGCACAGCCTCAGAGACTGGAGGCAGCTACTGTACTGAAGAGACGGCGCCACTGAACTGTGACTTTTTTTCTGGCCAAAAAACAAAACAGACAAAGTTTTATTTTTTAAAAACACAGCAATGTGGGTGTTTCTATTTTTCTGACTCGGAAAAAACTGTGTTTGTATTTGGACGCTGAAGGGCTGTGTGTTACTGAGCGTCTCTTCAGGGGCCTCCGGCTTAGCGCCTGCTGCGTGTGCGACGGTGAGAAACCAACTAGCTTTACTGTGCTTTATATCATTTTAAGTTAAATATCAGCTGCACCTCGGTTTTGCAGCCGGGAGCACGATCGAGTGCCGTTAACCTCTTGTACAAAAATATAGTTTTGAAGCTCACTTTTGTCTCCTGGAATTACCCTTTTTTGAAAAGATAGTAAGTCTTTATTTAACTATTGTATTTTTACTGTCATTTTGTACCGTTTACACCACATTGCCCAGTGTTACGAGCCACCTCCTGAGTGTTTGCTGCCAGAAACTCGCTTGTGTCCTTCACAGCCCTTCTCTTCTTCTGTTCCTAATCAAAATGGCTTTTTTCATTACCGATTTCATTAGGTTCCTTCAGCCCCAGAGGCCAAACTCTCTCCACGTCCTCCACCCCTGATAATTAGCTGAATAGTTCCTCCAACGATCCTGTTTGACTTGAATTTTCTTTGTTTTTTAAAGAGACGGTAGAAACAGAAACGTGTCACTGAACTGTAACAGAGGAGCGATCATGCAGTCGACCTTCAGACCTTCTCCTCTGCTCTCTCCAGCTCTTTTACTTTGACCTTTGAGGGTCACAGAATCTGGCTCAAGCAGACTTTCACTCGCCTGTTTCCACTTCCCACTCTCTCCTGCATTTCTTCCTCCATCCACCAGGCTGTGCTGTTTCACTATATGTCATCACCAACAGCCCTCGTGCTAAGCTCAACAAAGTCATCGCACCTTAATGGATGTATTGAACATGCACTTAATGCCCACCTGTGTGAGGGTGTGAGGCTCTGAGTCAGTCAGAGATTGAGGAGAGTGGAGTGGGGGGGTTGGAGATGTTCTCTGGATGTTCTTGTGTTTTTATTATGATGGTTTCTTAGAATTAAGCTCCCGGGTGATGAGGCCCGGACGTTCAGACTGTGAGGTACAATCACATTCCATGGAGGCACATACTGTGGGAAACCCCCTTTGACTTCTCCCCTTTGTACTAAAACTGTGTTTGTACGTTTAACAAAAAACAGTGGAGTATGGTTCTTATGTTAAATAAATTTTCTAAATTTAGTCCTGTGTGAAAGTGAGAATTATTTTTCGTCCTTTTTCTTTCTGCAACTGTATAATCAACCCTTTTCCTTCCAGGTGTTTTCATTGGAATAACTCCCTCTCAGGAGGTTATGGGGAAATCGCTTTCAGCCCATCGAATAAAAATAATGATTGATGCCGGAGCCTTTCTGCAGATTCAATTTCAGTGTGGAAATCCATTGTCTTGGGTTTTGAAATGTAAAAGGTTAAATAAAGGATTCAAAGCTCCCTTCTCCAAAAGCTTGATTTAGAGAAAATATTGCACTGTATAAAGTCTAAACTAAATAAGACACAAAGTTAAATAAGATAAAACATCTTTGAAATTGAATTTGCCTGGTCAGAATGGACCTCTATTGTTGGTAATAACATCCATAAATACATTAGTTTTGAATTGTTTTCTCTAATGCATCAGGTAATCCTGTTTCCTCAGCTCCAGCACACTTTGACATGTATGGCATTTACCAGATCTGCTCTGCTCAGTATTCACATCAGGCTGGATCGGTGAAGGGACTTCTGCCAGAGGACTCCTCCTGGAGAGGCCGGGGTAATTAAGTTTGTCTATAGGCTGTTTGTCAGAGGTCCAGGTTGAGTTGGCAGGTTTTTACCCTCAGATCATTTGGCTGCCGGCCTGGAAAGAGTTTCACAAACATTGTGATAAACAAAATGTCAATTCTGTTCAGAATGTTTTTGCTTGAGGAGAGTTGGCTGGCACCGGGCAGTCTTGGCCTTTTTCAAAATGTCACGATATCAAACCACGGGCCTGAATTTTACGAGAGAGTTTTCTAAACCAGTGTATCCATCAGTCAGTAGTTTTACGACAAAACATGTAGTGGTACCGCAAGTCTCTGTTTTCCTTCAGGGATGGTGGAGCACTCAAAGGGACTGATGTTATTCTATTCTCAAGTCATGTCGCCGTTATTATTTGAACTCTCTCTCACTGGGCCGCGGAGAGATAAAGACCTCGTTTGTCTGCGGCGAGAGATAATCTGGCATCTGCCCCTCTGTAACCTGAAGATTATTCTCCTCTCATCAGGACCGGTGGAGGCAGCCGCTGCCAATCCATCTGCTCCTTAATCCAAACCACGGCCAGCCAAATAAAGACACCAGATTAGACCAGAGCCAGACTGGTTTTCAGTGTAAAAGCAGAGCTGTCAAGGGGGAAAATATCAGACACCCATTATTTGGAGAAATTAAAGGATTCTTACAATTCCTGCTTCAAATAGAGCTATTTTCTTGTATAGATGAGAAAAGATATGTCAAAATTAATTTCCTTGGCACTAGCAAAACACTTGTATGTCACATTATCCCACAGACATCAATTTACATGTTTGTATAACAGAAAAAAAGCTAAGTTTTAAACCTTCAAATGTGTAACTTTGGCCACCAGGGGTCCTCCAGTCAAATAAAAGATCTGGTTTGATGATGTCATGAAGCAGACTGGGAGTCATGGGAGTTGTTGTCTTCACCACCACTGCTCATACTGTGGCTTTCATTCGTCATACGTCATTTGTCCATTACATGCTTCCCCAGTAGGGGGGGCACTTTGTAGTTTTTTCGATCAAGCTAACAAATCATATACCACATCTTGTTGTTTAATGATTCAAACAATAGTTGCTTCATTTTATCTCTCACTGCTAAATTCGTATTGTTTTACCTGACAGCTGTTTGATCCTGTTTAGCTTAACACACTACTTATATTCAATTTAATTTTCTTATTTTGCTTCATTGTTAAGTTCAAACTGAATTTATGTAAAGATCATTGATGTGTTGTGTTTTATGGAGGAGTTTATTATTAGTTTATTATTATTAATATGAAATTTATTTGTGGATTATTCTGAAAACTCTTTCAGGAAGTTAGATTTCCACCAGCTTCACACGTCTCTCTCTCTCTCTCTCTCTCTCTCTCTCTCTCTCTCTCTCTCTCTCTCTCTCTCTCTCTCTCTCTCTCTCTCTCTCTCTCTCCTCCACCCCCCCCCCTATCTCTCTCTCTCTTCCACATCAACCAATGAGTGGGCGTGTTTACTCTCTCACACTTTCTCCAGTTACAGTTGCAGACAGTTCAGATTCCAGAGGATGTGACTCCGGTTGGTTTCCTGCGGGACAGTTTGTGGATTTGTATTTCAGCCTCCATCCTTTAACCCCCCCTCTCTCTCTTCATGCTGGTGGGTCGGACCTGACCCGGATCGGCACGGATCGGTTCGGCTCTTAAACTTGGTCCAGGGTCTTTTACGCGCGGCGGGCCATGGAGCTCCAGGTGTGTGAGCGCACGGACACGGCTCCTGTCCCCGGGTCCTGGTGTCGGTGCCGGCGGTGAGACCTGGTGGAGCACGATGGAGGAGAGGACCTCACTGTTCTTCTGGTTCTTCTGGTTCTTCTGGCTGGTTCTCGCCACGCAGATCACCCACAGCCCGGCGCAGGTTCTCCGGATCGGTAAGAGCAACAGCTGGTTACGCACGATGGAGATGGAGGGCGCCACGGGGGGTCTCCGTCAGTCAGACAGAGGAGAATCATCCCATCACACCCATTCAGTCCAATCTGTGGTTTCTGTGGCTGTAAACTTTTTAGATCTCATTGTTTTCACCCTGTGATCCATTTGGTAACAAATATCAATGGCATCAATTGTCCTCAAAATGTGTTCAGAGGTGGTTTGAGAATCTTAATCCCAGAAAAACGTGATTATACTCACTGTTATCAGAAGGTTATAGAGTCAAAGATCATTAATACAGATTCACTTCTCTTCTTCACTTCACACAAAGCCTGTCTTTCATTTTTTAAATATGGGAAAAGGTTGAAAAGTTAATTTCAAGTCACTATAAGGTGGATTCAGGTTGTATTTTTTTCTGAGTTGATAATAAAAACACTCACCTGTTATTATAAATATTACCTGGAGCATCAAATATCTCAAGTTTTTATTATTTATCTTGATGAATTAAAAGGAAAAAATATGAACAAATTATATTAGAAAGTTTTAAAAAATACGTATCTGCTGTGATACATTTAGAGAATACGTCTGAAACTCGGTTATCATGCAATGTCCTTGACCGTATCTTTTAAACCAATCAAATGTGAATCTAACTTGTTCCATTAAAGGGAACCACATGTGCTTAACACCACACACACACACACACACACACACACACACACACACACACACACACACACACACACACACACACACACACACACACACACACACACACACACACACACACACACACACACACACACCCCTTGTAGACACACAGGCAGGTACGACTAATTGATTATTGATTGCTCCCTGTGTTCTCCTCTGGCCACCAGAGACCCCTCTTGGGGCGCCTTCATTCAAAAGTACCCCCCCTCCTCCCCTCCACCCTCTGCAGCAGCTGATCTTCCCACACACCAACACCTCTCCATCACTGACAGGGCAGCAGCGTCAGAGCAATCATCCCCTGTCCTGCTGTCGTGTGCTGCTGCTGCTACGAGGAGCCAGAACTTCACCTACACTTGATTAGATGGGAGGAGGCGGCCGAGCGCCCGTGGGCTGGGTTCATTAATCCCGGCGTCTCTCACTCAGGGTTCGAATCAGGCCAGAGGAGAAAAATTGACTGAATACATTAAGATTTGGTGTCATTGCCACCTGTTCTTACCTTGGAGGGAAGGATGAGCTGTAGACGGGGGTCCTGTCACTCAGGGGAACACACGGCTTATATTCAATCAAGCTGCATCTGATTTCACATCGAGATCCATGAATCATTCCCTGGGAAAAAGGTGAAATTACAAAAAAGCCCTATTTCACTTTGGGAAAGAAAGTGATTAAAGAATCTGCCCCCTTGTCCTGATCTGCTCCACAACTTGAATGGGTTCTTTCTTGGCTCATGTCCCATCGTGTGTGGAAATCTGTTCAGTTGTTTAGTTTTAATCCTGCTGACAAACAAATGTGACCTCCTTGGCGAAGGTATACGTTTTACAAAATGCATAAAACTTCATCATATTATTTTACAGTAGAAATCACCAGGTTTGCATTTTATCTTCAAGTTTCTAACGTGAGGATGTGCAATAATTAATCTGCAGTAGAGCATATGAACATGCATCAACTGCAATATATAAAATAGTCATTGCATATCTATAAATTGTTTAATGAAAACTAATTTGTGGGCATGGAAACAAAAGGCAGATTCACGCAGCTCTGTCGGATTAGTTGGGATCTTGAGGAGAATCTTCTCTGATGATCAAGTATTTTATCTACAGGGACAAAGTATTTACAAACCAGATGAGTATAACTTGTACTATAACTATAATACTTTGCGCAGTAGAAGCAAGAATAGTGGGTTTTCCCTCCAAGAGGAAGTGATGCCCTTTGACAGAATCAAGGGATAAGCCTATCTGCGAGTTTCTGATAAAGTGACATGTTTTAAGAGTAAAACCTTTTCAATAATGATTTATCTGTTATGTTTTTTGGTTCAGACCTTCACACAAGATGTTTCCTCATTGAAGAAAACCAAATAACTCAGTATTTCCACGCTGCAGACTCCAGGTTATCACATCGCTCTTCTCTCAGTAACACCCGGGATCATTAGAGGCTTCCCAACGACCACATTATCACATCTGAGGCGAATGTGGAGAAGCTGTTCCCCTTCAAGTCAATGTGAAACCCGGCTTCTAGTGTCAAACTGTGCACATACATCATTCAGCAGAGTGAAGGTCACACATCCAAGTGAAGAAACAACAAATAAATCACATATCGCAGTGAGGGGGGGGGGGGGGGGGGCTTTGAGGGGCTCGTACAGAGGACAGATAAAGTCACGGTGGATTACAGAGGGTTCACACCAGCAGTGTTTCTGCTGAGGAGTAAACAAGCCATCAACAACAACGTGCACATTTTGAGACTGATTCGGACACGTTAAGAGTTAAAAGGAAAAAAAATTGATAACACTACAAATTGATATTCATAAATAATAAATGTATAAACACATATCATACGGAGTAGTTTTAAAGTTTAAAATTAGAGCTCAAACATGTCGTGACATTTCTGTTTCCTAATTTCTTACATCACTGCCACATACTTTACAAAGTAGAATGACACAAACCAACCTGCACATTTTTAGACTGATTCTGACATGTTTAGAGTAAAAAATAAAAAAAATTGATAACATTTTAAGTTTATATTCATGCTTTAGAACAAGTGTATAAACAGGTTTCATATGGATTAGACAAAATGTGTCAGGATGTTTTAAAGATCTAGTGACATTTCTGTTTTCCAATTTCTTACCACACTACCACGGACTTTACAAAGTAGAATGACACAAACCATCCTGATCTCCCCCTGGTGGCTGACGCCAGTACAGGTCTCAAACCCCACCTCCTCCATGTGAGCAGATGGGACATGCACCAAACTGAAAAGTCAAAGTAAATAACTTTTTCCTCAAAGATAGTTTCTGTTATTTTAGGGTATTTCTTATCACACTTTGACAGGTTTGGTTTTAACGTCTCGATAGGAGCGGTTGGGGCTAAGGGGGCGGAGTCTTCCCCTTCCCGGAGCTAAAGTGTCCAAGGGCAAGACACTGAACCCCAAATTGCCCCTGACGGCTGTTTTCACAGGGAACCTTTGAACCTCTGACACCTTTTTCTGAATTACCCCCAATGAGAAAAGAGAATCCAGTGATTCTGTGTCTCCTGATACCATCGTGACGGAGGCTCACCTGTGAGTTGGATCTCTCTTCAGCGTGGACAGCATTTGTTCCTCTTATCTGCTGCAGTCCACCGCTGCACATGCAGAGGTTTCCTGATGAGGAGTGTGGCTCCGGGTCACACATTAATATTCAGCACCATTCAGGACCGATACATTGAGCTTTGATGGTTCAGCTCAGACCCTTGAACAACACAACTCCTGAAATGCACACCTCTCTAAAAGATTTACATATAGACACTGTCCATGTGTGTGTGTGTATGTGTGTGTGTGTGTGTGTGTGTATTCGTGCATGTTATATATGTGAGAAACTGCAAGAGAAAAATGGTTGAAATGCAAAGTTTTGCTCCAGGTGTCTCTGTCTGTTAACTGGAGGATGACTCCATGACTCTGTGTATCTCCACCTGTGTTTTTAATGCTCATTTCTTAAAATGTTGATCTGTTAATGATTCTGAAAACCCTTCAGCGCTCGTGTTCGTCATTTGTCGAGATAAAAGCTCTGGAGTTTCATCCTGCATGTTTTTTCTCTCTCAACCGGAGTTCGTCAGGTTTTAAACCCACTGAAGCAGATTCAGCTTTTTACATTTTTAATGTCATATTCCAACCTGCGGTAACATGGATTGTTAACCTGCTTTCAGACACGCACTGAACTTTGAAGATCCTCAGCAGCTTCTCCAGGGGGGCTGTTCTGTATGTGTGAATGTCTGAGTGAGATCCAGCTCCAGAGTTTCTGAAGGCGTCTGAGCAGAGAAGCTCTCGGTGTGTTGTGCATGTGTGAAAAGACAAAATGCTGGAGAAAGATTCCTCTGAAAGCTGCTCAGGACTGATATTCACATTGTTTCCCCTTCAACATGTTGTGTTACAAATGTGATGCACAGCAGGGACTGGCTCGGCCGTGTCTTTGAATCATGAATCATGTATTATCCCGTTTGTGTTTGTGATGCTTCATATTATTCGTCAAATGATTTGTCAATACTCTAAATCTCTCTGAAAAGAAAGAAAACCATTGATCAGCTCCTTGTATTCCTGTTGTTTCTCTGGTTTACACAAACAGGAGCTGGTCAATAGATCTTTTAGTTTTTCAAAATAAAACTCCCAGTTTTGCCTTGATGGTCCATGATCCATCTTGCAAATCATATTTTAAATTACCCAGATGAATCTTAAAGAGGAGCCTCGGAGCGTTAATGATTAAACAAGTAAATATGAATGTTTGGATCCTAATACGTTAATGTCTGAACGTTCAGCAGTTTGATTTGTTCAGCCGCTGCTGTAACGTTTATAGAAAGGTCACCTGCTTAATTTTATTCATTAGTTTCTCTCTCTCAAAGCATCCATTAGTAAAACAAATGAATCTCTCCTCGGCCAAATTGAGAGTTTTGCAAAGTTGGCCTCACTTCTGTCAAAAGATTTATGATGACGCCTGTGGGGGTGTGATCGTTCATCTCGCTGGCTGGAGCCCAGGACTCTGAGTTAGTTGTGAGGAAGGCAGAGCTGTTGCGTGCGTCGTGGAAACAGTTGTATTAATTTGTGTGTATTGATCCTGTGGTCTTTCTCGTGATGAGCTGATTCCCCAGCTTCTATCCGTCTCTTTTCTGTGCCTGGTGCTGTGGTACCTGGGTCTGTGTGACCCGCGAGCCGAGAGGAGAAACGAATCTGGAGCCTGGGAGAGTCTCGGCCTGAAAGGGAAGCTGTGGTGTTGTGCCAGCCTCATTTCAACCGTAACACACACACTGCTTTCATTGTGGAAAAGCCAGAACACAAAAACTCCAGCTAGAAAAAAATCACCCCCCCTTTCCTCCGCTGTTATTCAATGCAATTGCCATTTCCGTCCATATTAAGTTGGTACAAATGCGACAATTGAGGATATTTTCAGAGTGGCCATTGGCACTGATGACTTCCAGAAACGATTTTCCAGTGTTTCTCTCGTCCTCGGGGTCGTATTCAGTTATTTCTGTCGTCCTCTGTCTCGTCTCTCACTGCGTTTCTGCCTTGTTCGCCCATTTGTACGTCTGCCTTGATTTGTGGTCGGGAACACAAATGTTTCCTGTGCTTTTCTTTTCACAAGCAGAACAACAGGGTGCAGTGATAAGTCCTGTCATTTAGTTTGACATCCGAAGCCCATCTCCTCCCGCCTGTAGACACCTCACCTCTCCAGAGAGCCCGGCCACAGACACACACTGATGGCACTGATGGTTCTCATCCTCGTTCAGAGCTTTAACAAAGATCCATATTTCTACCTCGTGAGCTGACTCTAAATTTTGGAAAGACTTTAACTCTGCATTAAGGCAAAGCTGGAAGCAGGTTGTTGTTTTGGCCGTGTCTGTGTTTGGAAATTACCTAAAAAGACGATCACTCAAAGGTCAAAGCTCAACATCAACAAAAGCATCAGAAAATTGTATATTTTTCAAGATATCTCTGCAAACACTAAAGCTTATATTGATCAGACGATGAACCCTCATCATATGACGTCATGATATGATAAGTGACGTCACAAAAAAATCTGAAAATAATGTCATGCATAGTTCGAAAGCAGATTTTTTTAGTCATCTCTGCATCATATTAGGCGACAGACATGAAATAGATTGAAAAGTATTTGATATTTTATCATGTGGGGAGAACCGGCATGATCATGACTAGGGTTGCAAAATTCCGGGAATATTCAAAGTTGGAAACTTTCCATGGGAATTAACGGGAATATACGGGAATATACGGGAATTAACGGGAATTAACAGGAATAAACTGGAAATGTTGTGGGTAATTTATACTAACTGTATTAACCTTGTCATATACAGACATAAATATAAACATTTTGTTATGTCATAGGCTGATTTGAGCCCTGAGGAAACTTTGGGCACTTGACTATATGCTTCTGCATCGTTGTGTCATTCTTAACAAAGGTCTTTGCACAGTATTTGCAGATGTACACAGCCTTTCCTTCTACATTGGATGGGGTGAAATGTCTCCACACATGAGATAGTGCACGTGGCATTGTTCTGTAGAATAAGATGAGAAAAAAGTTTTTAAAAAAATACTAATGCAATGCCACAGATATAAATAGTTAGCCAAACAATTGGAATCGTCTGTAAACATATTTTACAATTGATGGATAAATGAATGGAAATAGGCTAGATGAACAGATGAACAATCCTCAATCTGCATGCTAATATATTTTCCCGAGTAATATCATGGAAACTTACCTGACTAGTCCTGCACACTACAGCAGGCCTCAACAGCCCTGCTGTAGAGTGAAGGATGCTGGGAGTTATCTGTGCATGTGATGGAAGAATGCACAGTGGAGGGTTGAAACTCAAAGTTCCATACATCTTTAAAATAGAGTTTTGAATGATGTTTTTATTGCTCAGCGTTTAATTTGCATATTTATTTATTTTTTCAAAATTCCCAAAATTCCCGAGCTAAACTTCCCTTGCAACCCTAATCATGACATCACTATTAATTAATGTATTAACTTTTGCAACTAATAACATAAGACATAATCTTCATTGCTGCTTTGTTCGATGAACAGATCAATCATCATTATATGTTTTTTACATTTCATACAACAGAAAAGAGTTAGCGTTGCCAATACATCGTGTTTGTGCATCCTTCCTCCTTCGCTTCTTATTTTTCAGTTGAAAATATAAACAATATTGGAAAATATGAAAACCTTATGTTCCTTTTTGGCTCTCAGTCATCAATTAGTATTTCTTCCTGCAGCAGTGTGTTTGTTTTAATGATAAGAAAGTATGTGCAAGTAAGGACAAGCTGAGATGTACAACATAGAATATAAAGTCTAAACAGTATTAAAAACATATCCTCACACTGTAGAATAGAGTGTTGGCGACTTTACAGTCTATGGTCGGCACATGATGCTCCTGGCAAGTTAAAAATATATTTTTTTAAGTATGAAATATCGAATCCTCCGGTGCATCACTTCATCAAAACACATAAAGTTAATCTCCTGTTTTGGTCTCTGGACTGTGACCTTAAAAACCTCTTGTCTCACAGCTTCTACACAAAGAGAAAGAGATGCATCATATTGTTAAATAACCAGAATATATAAATCCCCACTGAGGCAAATGGAAAAATAGATTTTATAAGTTTGCACTCATCCTCAATTTGACCATAACAAGCGGCCCTGTGTTTTAGACGAAGCAGCCTCTGTGTATCTTGAGTGGGTTTGTGTTTTGTTCAGATCAAATCTACCTGCAAACCCCGGTTGGATGTTAAAAGGCATTAACAGCGTCCTGCGGGTCGTCTGAAACCTGGAGCACTCAGTTATGCTTTCTCCTGGAGCAGATGGGTGCGTTCCTCAGGCAAATTAGTCCTCATTATTCGGAAATAAATGAACGCCTTTAGTGCTCGGAGGTACAAACACCTGGTTTGAAAGTAAATGTCACTTTTATGATGTCGGGAGTCGCAATGCACAGCAGAGTTCAAGCTGCTCGGTGCGAGAGGCTGGAACAGGACTAATGCTTTGTAATTATATAGTAAAGTGAGGGATGAATGATGTCAGACTCTCACCGAACACACACACACACACACACACACACACACACACACACACACACACTTGAACCTCTAGCGCGGTTAGAACACTTTTCTGACGGACGTCACAAAACTTGTTTTTAGCCACAACTTGAGAATTAATTCACTAATAAGAGCAAAAGAATCACACAAATGTTCAGTAGAATAAGAAAGAGATTGTTTATTGTAAATCTAAAACTCCAAAGGTCAACTCCACTGTGACATCATCATGTTCTGCATAAGCACTAAACACATTTTATTCAATTTTCGCACCATACTGCAAATAAACATGGAGAACAGGTCTCCACTTTTTTCTGTTGAAGCCAAATCATCCCCAGAATCATTTTTTTTGACATGTGCTTTTTAATTTGGTCCATGTCCCATCCACTAACATGGAGGAGGTGGGCTTTAGGACCTCTTCTTCATTCTTGGGGAGCCGTCTTGTCGTCCATCTTTATATTCAGTCTATCCTCTGGACTCTCTGAGCTCTAATTCTAGTCTTTCTGTTTCCACCGCAGCAGACAGAAGCTCATCCTGAACATATTCACATTTTACTTTCACAGTTTTCCTCCCATTTACAGATGTGTGCTCGGTAATTACAGCAACTGCAGAAGAAAATTCATTTTCATGTTAATAGCATAATGGGTTTTGATTATAATTGCTAATAAGCTGCTGTTTCATTAGCAGGGATTTAATTTACGACCCGGACATCTTCTGAGTGCTTGTATACAAATTAATATTCCTTAAGCACGCACAGAAAAAACTACAGAGATGTGATTTTGTGGGGGTGATGTGATTTTGATGCCCAGCTCAGACACTGTATCTGGTTTGTCATCAGTGTCGTGTTCAGAGAAGTGCACACGTGTTAATTAACCTGCGTCCTGCTCATCTCGTGTACAGCACTTGACCAACAGCTGTTAGACTCCATAAAAGTCCGTTCTGCCTCTGCCTCTCATATTATAAAGTCTTCCTATAGGCAGGCGACGATTAATCAAGTTGAGTTCATTATCCGCCTCTTGTGATGAGCCAATAATTCAATTGCAATAATGCCTCCAACTACTACCCGGGACTTTTTATCACTGCCTGTTTGTGGAAAGGGATTTAATTCAGAGCGCCAATTAAATGGCAGAACCCTGAAGTAGACGATGGTAACGCTGCAGCAGCCTGGCGTGTAAAACCAGCGCAGGATGAAGTCGCAGCGATTGATTAATGACGCAAGTGGATAAAATTACTTCTCCCAGAGACATTAATGTCCCCTCATTGTCTTCACTTACTTCATTATGTTTATAGAAAAATTAGTCAGCATACAGGAGTTGTGGAGGTTGAAAGTTATAATAAGACGATGCAATGCGTGTTTAAAAGTTTGCATGTAGGTGTTATGAAGCAATTTCAACTCCTTTCTATAGCAACGTCTTTAATTAAGATATTTTTGTACAGATTCTATGAAGCTTTCTTGCTGCATCGTCTTCAGCATCATGATCCCACTCTTATGAACATGATTATTTAAGAATGTCTTGTTCATTAATCGTTATCGAGGTAAAAGTTTGCAATAGTTGTGATATTATTTTGAAGTCATAAAGCTCGGACCAAGTCAAGGGTCATAGGTCAATGGTCAAGATCTTATAAAACATTTATTTAATCCACACAGTGTCTCAAGAACTCGTCTAAGGGAATTTCTTCAAATGTGGTGCAAACATTCAAAGAACACATTTTTGGAATTTCCCCAGAACTGATGCGATATCAGAGGTCAAAGGTCACGGTGACCTCATGTTATTGGGAATGCATGTCAGGGACTGAAACTGACCCTGGTTGGTGGAGACATACAACCACAGGTCGCTAGTTTTAGTTTGTTCATCGTGATGCACAAGCTAAAAAAGAAAATAGTTTAACATCCCATTCAACATCATGAGCACAAACGTATCTATGTCATGCTGAAATTCCAGAAAATCTCTGCACCTTAGCACTGTACGTGCCCATAACTCTCTCACTGTATATATTGTTTTGTTTTATATTTTTTTATATATATATTTATATATATATATATATATTGTTGTTTAATGTCTGATTGTTATTTATGTAGAATGCACCAACCACACCAAGGCAATTTCCTGTATGTGCAAATATACTTGGCAATTAAAAGAATTCAGATTCTGATTCTGAAGAGACAAACCTATTCAAACAATATTTGTGACTTGATTCTTGTGTCTCAAGTATGTTTTGAAACTCCTGGAAGCTTTTCTTATTTTTTCACTTTCACACAAGAGCAGTTCAGTGAGTTTAAATTCATCTCGCCTCTGAGTCCTCACTTCCCATCTCCTGCACCTCTTGTTTCTTCAAAGTCCTGCTGACAGTCGAGTGTGTGTGTGTGTGTGTGTGTGTGTGTGTGTGTGTGTGTGTGTGTGTGTGTGTCGCCCATATTGTAAAAGTAAGAGCAGTTTTATTTCTTCATTTCACATGTTTCTTCCACATGAACTCTCCTGCTCGGGATATTGAAGCTGGAGCCACTGAAACTACAAATATTACCTTTTATCGGTAACATAACATATTTATGTCTTTGTTTACGACGGGGGGATTTGGTTTGCGTAAAAAAGGAACTGTGTGAAAATCACCCTCGTAAAGTCGGGCTGCACAGAACACTTGGTGTAATTTTATCTTGTGCAGATGGTTCGGCTGTTTTAGAGAAATAAATATAGAAGTATGTCGTTGACCTTTTCTGTTTTACTGTCGAGCAGTCTGGAGCCAAAGTGTGTCTGTGACTCCTCTTCCTCCAAGGCTTCTCTGGATGGTGGTAAGGTTTATAAAGTACGTTAGGTATAAATTGTTGTAGGACTTTCTAATGCGGGGTTACAAGTTTGTTCATAAGCCTTTATAAATTGTTAATGAAAAATCAATGTGGCTGTTTATCCTGCTTGATCATCGATCGTCTAGAAAAGAGCTGCAGACGATCAATTATCCATCTATTAACATCTCAGTAACTTCCTGTTTCGGACTTGATGAATAAAACAGTCTGGCGTCAATAGGGAATATTGATCGCCCCCCTGGTGGCTGTCTGCAGTATAGGTCGTAAAACCTCACCTCCTCCATGTTATCAAATGGGATCTGGACCAAATTAAAAAGTCAAAGTATATGTTACATTTCTTTTCTTTCATATAAAGTCAGTTCTTTGTGTTCATGTTTCCAATAAGTTTGATTTTAATTTGTTAGTTGATGTTTTATAAATGGGGTTAAACATCATGAATTGACAAATGCATGTATGCAACATTTACCCCCACCAAGGAGGTTTTGTTTGTTTGTCTGTTAGTTGGCATCATAACACAAAAGGAATAAACCATGACATTAAGGTGTAGATGCAGGAATCTATCAGAGAATAATTCATGGAACTTGATGAAAAGAATCAGGGATATTTATGGGAATGATATTTCTGTTTGCGTACAGTGTGGTGCAGTTCAGGCGACTGTTGTTCGACTGAGTGTTGTTTACATGTTTACGTGTTTTTCCATCTTTAATCACAGTCGGAGTTTTGAAGATATAAAACTGCAGACATGGTGGTTTCGAAATATTGAGAATATACAAGAATTTATTAAAGATGACTTCATGATGTGCAATAAATAAATATCAAATACCACCAAATGGGATTTTAGTTTTTTATAAATCCCCAACGTAAAATGTAATATTAATGAAGAAGCCTCCACAGCGTGAACTCGGTGAATCTCAGCAGTTCAGCAGAGTCGTAATGTTTTGGTCCTTCGTTGGTTTTTTTCCTGTCTTTGATAAATTTAAAGCAAATTCATTAGTTCAGGTTGTTCTACACAGAGAACACATGTACCAGGATGATTAGAAGCGTGTGTGCGAGCCTTGTGTTGAATTTGTCCCGGTACAACAACCATTTGTTAATTCAAAGTCCAAAAACTGGGAGACGTGAATACATATTTCAAAAATTAAACCATTTTCCATTTCCCTTATTATTCATTCAGCTGCTCTCAGAGGTTGTTTTTATCCACAGGTGCTTTTAAAACCTGTCTGATAATACACTTCATGTTTTCACTTTGCTTTAATGGGCCTCGGTGTGGAGAGCTCTAATTGAGAGGGAGCGTACTCGGGTTTATCGGTTCCTAGTTTGTGTGTAAACGCATGTTTCTGCACAATGAGGTGGAAGCACTAACAGTAAAGTGACTTGTCATTAGGGACCAGTGGAGATGGAGCAAGCGTTGTTTTTCAATGTTTTTACGACGGGTTTTGCGAGACATGGTTTTTATCAAAGGAGGCAGAATCTTTCCAGCCCACTCAGAAGCACAGTTTCCATCGATTAAAGATGTGTTATCACCGACGCTGCTTGTTATTAAATCCTCATCTGAGTCCAGCTTTGTGTTTCTCCACGTGCAGGCGGGATCTTTGAGACCCGGGAGAATGAGTTGGTCAGCATGGACGAGCTGGCGTTCAAGTTCGCCGTGAACAACATAAACCGAAACAAGACGCTGATGCCAAACACCACGCTGACCTACGACATCCAGAGGATCAACATCTTCGATGGATTTGAGGCTTCGCGGAGAGGTACCAAATAAAACACATTGACCTTTAAATAAATCGTTTAAAACACATTATAATGTAGCAGGTGCATGAGTCCTGTGGGTTGAGGCAGTGTGTAGATGCGTACTGTGAATTTATAAACGCCTATTAATATTCTCTATATGTGCAAATCAATAAGAAAGTACATCTTAGTAAGGGATCAATTTCATCTCTCAAACAGATGTATTCATTTATGTTTATAATTTAATACTAAGAGTGATGGATTCACTGAAGCTTGACAAATTGAGCAAGAAGTGAAATATAAAATTTAAAGTAAATGTGAGTTAGGATAATGTAATGAAAGCATTAAAGGTTTAAGTCGTCATTATGCAGACAAAAAGCCTCCCATGACTTTAACATTGTTTTTGTTTTTTTCAATGAAAAATCTGTTTCCTGCTACCATTGCTTTTGTTTTAATACATATTAAACAACTGACTGAAACTAAAGTTGCTATAAGAAAATAAAACACTTAAAACTTTTAATATTGCCTGAAAGGATTTTGTTAATACTCAAGTGAAGTACTGGTACCTTCAAATTTGTACTTAAGTGCAGTACTTAGATTGTACTTCTTTATATTTAACCAGTGATAAAAAGGAAATATACTCAAAACCAAATGACTCTTTAAAACCCACGCCACAGTTAACATCACTCAAGTGAGGAGGTGGAGGTGAATGTGGTTTATCATGTAATTTGGTTGTGAAACTATCAGATCTATATAATTCCTTGTGATCATTGAGCTTCTGACTCGGTGTGGTTCTCCTCCACCAGTGTGCGACCAGCTGGCCCTGGGGGTGGTGGCGGTGTTCGGCCCCTCCCACAGCTCCTCGGTCAGTGCCGTCCAGTCAATCTGCAACGCCCTGGAGGTCCCGCACATCCAGACCCGCTGGAAACACCCGTCAGTGGACAACAAGGACACCTTCTTCATCAACCTGTACCCCGAGTACACCGCCATCGCCAGGGCCATCCTGGACGTGGTCACCTTCTTCAAGTGGAGGAAGCTGACGGTGGTCTACGAGGACAGCACAGGTACCGGGACCCTCCTTTTATCATCATCTGTATATGTTGGTATTGATTTTATTCCCCAGTCACAATAACACTCCCTGACATTTGAAGAAACGACTTGGAGAAGAAGTCAAACGTGCAGCCTTTGTGTTTTCATTTAATATATTCATATGTCACAGTTCTAATTACTCACAAGATGCACAACCTGCCGTCGGTCACCCTCCTCTTCCTCACGCTGGCTGCTGAACCCAATCTGCTGCAGGGCGCCGGCCCCTCAGATCAATCAGCTGCCAGCGTTCCTGCCCCTCGGTCTCGAAACCACTGAGGTCACTATCATGACCCTGACGCCCTCCAAACCCAGCGGCGTCCCACAGAGAGGCCCCGCCCCCAACCTGGAGGAGCGTGGAGCTGCTGCTGCTGTAATGTCATAGTTTATGGATTTCTTCCTTTTCATGCTTTTTTATTTTTTGATCAGAAATGAACTCTTTTTAAATGTCACCGACGGCACACACCTGCACAATTTACACACTGTAATGCGCACACACACACACACTCACACACACACACAGGTACAGAGTGTGTGCGTGTGTGTGCACAAGCTGCACGATAAAGGTGTTTGTTTGTCTTTGAGGAGATTAAAACACAAAGAAGAAGATGCCACAAGATAAGCGAGAAGATAAGAGTCATTCGAGCACGAGCTGAATTGTCCTTGGGCAGGACATTGAACCTTTGCCATCCATTTATTCCTCCATCCATCCATCCATCCATCCAACCATCCATCCATCCAACCTTTGAGGGTCACAGGGGGAAGTGGGGCCCATAGATATATATAAAGACTAGATGTCTCGTTCGACGGAGCCGGACGTCACAACATGGCGGCCATCTTGCCAGAGGTTGCTCGCTCACCCATAACATTGTGTTGGTAAATAACCATAACTTGCTCAATTTTCAACCTATTTTAAAACAGTCTGGTTTGTTATAAACGTCAGTGATGTAGATATGACACTGCATACTTATGAATAATTATGTTATTTTCTAAAAAATTCAATAATTTATGCAGTGTCATAACTACATCTCTGACGTTTATAACAAACCAGACCGTTTCAAAATCGGTTGAAAATTGAGCAAGTTATGGTTATTAACCACTACCAACACAATGTTATGGGTGAGCGAGCAACCTCTGGCAAGATGGCCGCCATGAGGTAACGTCCGGCTCCGTTGGCCGGCAGCGCAGACGAGATCTAGTCTTTATATATATCTATGCTGGGGCCAAGCTGAGACATTTTCCGGCAGGTCTGAAAACCACCAATTTAGAGTCTCCATGTCTCTGGACTGTTGGAGGAAGCTGGAGCTCTTCTTCTGTGTCTCTTCCTCTCACCTCGTTGAACAAACCTGTCAGAGGAGGAAACTCAAAGGTCCGACTCTGCTTCTCTTCCAGGTCTGATGCGGATGCAGGAGTTGATCAAAGCTCCCGCGAAGCTCAACCTGAAGATCAAGATCCGGCAGCTCACGCCGGGCAACCAGGACGCCCGGCCGCTGCTGAAGGAGCTGAAGAAAGACAAGGAGTTCTTCATCCTCTTCGACTGCTCCTATCGAATGGCCTCCGAGCTCCTCAAGCAGGTTTGCATGAAGATTTATCTCAGCAACTTTTCTCGTCCGTTCGCTCTTTTTAGTTCCACGGGTTTTACAACACGTTTAATGCGTCTTCGGGGACGACAAGTTTCACGACTCCTGCAGCACAAAGTCTTTTTTATGTCGCAGTAAATCTTATGGAGCCTATTACCTTGTTTACTAAGGCTTTCATTGTGATTTAAATAGGAGCCATTAAAGGACACGATAAAGAGAAGTTGTTGAATCGCCTCCTCAGGATGAGATAGCACTTCCTCTTATAGCTGTCAGGATTTTAAATGGTGCTCAACTCATTCTCCTTCCAGTGGCTGATTTATGACATAAACAGACATTTGATATTTGAGTTTCTGTCTTAGCATTTTATTTGTTTAATTTTTTTTGTCATTGTAAAAAGAGACAATTAGAAAGGATTCAACTTAAATGAAGCTTTTTATTTATTCAGCTGCTAAGTGAAACTCATCAATATTTTAAGTGCTTTACTTATAAGTGCAAAGTGGCTCCCTTCACTCAATATAATATAAAATAATGCAAAAGAGAAATGTCACTGCAGAGAAACCTTTTCCTTAAACCCTTCAATTCCTCTTTTCATTTTGCAGCTTTCATCAATGGGGATGATGACGGAGTATTACCATTTCTTCTTCACAACTCTGGTGAGTCAGGAAAATGTGCGACTGTTGTTTCACGGGAGATAAGAGACGTTGTGTGTGTGTGTAACAGTCAAACCGAGCTCGTCGTCTGGCCTCTAACGGGAATCGTAAATTCATGGTTACAAATGTTGACAGTAAAAAGGGAGAGCGAAAAACGTGACAGACTGTTCTTTATCTCTTTATAAATATATATATATATATATATAAACAGAAACACACACTGCTCTCCCTCCACCACCTGCTCCTCACATCCGTCTCCTCTCTCTTTGCAGGATCTGTTCGCTCTGGACCTGGAGCCGTATCGCTACAGCGGCGTCAACATGACCGGGTTCAGACTGCTGAACATAGACGACCCGTGGGTGGCGTCCACCATGGACAAGTGGGCCATGGAGAGACTGCAGGGTCCCAAGCAGGAGATCGGCCTGATGGACGGAGTCATGACTGTAAGTGTCTCGATGTCTCCACCTGGGAGGAGGCTGGGTCTTCATTGTCGTTCGTTGGATTGTCAGCGGGATTACGTAAAAACTACTGAAGCTATTTTATTGGAACTTTGTGGAAGGGTGTGGTGTGGAGGCTGGAAGAACTCGTTAACTTTAGGAGAGGATTTGACTAGAGGGGGAGGAGACAGATCCAGATTGTTGGTCTTTATGAATTTCTCAATAAATACTAATAAGATCTTAAAGAAAAAACGAGTACAGTGAAGATGACGAAGAGTTTCCTCTGGACTTCTGCTTCCAACTACGTGGCCTTTTGCTTTCAAACGATGCTCCTGCTCCGGCAGAACCTGAAAATCATGGAGGTGGAAGACGAGTAAAGAAAAAGACAAAGAGGTGGATGAAGAGTATCCAGAGGAACTTCCTGATGAGCAGGAGGAGAAGAAAGAGACTGATGAGGGTAGAAGTCAGTCCTGTCAGTGGGCGGCTGTGACTCACAGCTCTGTGGTGTCAGACCGGAGATGAAACACAACTGGAATTGGGGGATTTGCTGACACACATACACACAAAGACAACAATTTTTCACACAACGATAATTTCCATTGTTTACTCCTCTATGAATTACTCTATTAATATTTCCTTTCTATGAGATGCCTTGACGATTTTCATTGAAGAAACCCTAACACCATCTCCCCACCCCCCCACCCCCCCCTCTGCAGACAGACGCAGCCTTGATGTACGACGCCGTGTTCATGGTCGCCGTGGCGTCCCAGCGAGCCACTCAGATGACCGTCAGCTCCCTGCAGTGTCACCGCCACAAGCCCTGGCGCTTCGGCCCGCGCTTCATGAACCTCTTCAAAGAGGTCAGTGGGGGTGGAGTCACAGAGGGAACCACGGTACCTCCGCGGCGTTATCTTCAGCGCCATGTTTTTCTGATGGCGTTGCTTTTGGAAAAGGGCTTCAAAAGCATTTCCCTGCTCAACGCTTCGCCTGAGAACAACGCTCAGATAGTTTCTCTTGATTTGTTACTTCCTGGGTCCCCTCGGAAAATACACAACAGGAAAATATTTTGTATTTATGTCGTTATGAGCTGGAAGCTCGCGGCCTGCCTCCGCTGTCAGACGGAAGCCTTCAGACAGAAATGAGGCCTTTGATGCACGAGTGTTTTGATCTCTTAAGTCTTAAATCCCGCGGACGACCGTTGCCTGCCATGGAGACGGAACATTATTCTCTCTCTCTCTCTCTCTCTCTCTCTCTCTCTCTCTCTCTCTCTCTCTCTCTCTCTCTCTCTCAATCTCTCGCTCTGCTCCTCCAGCTTTTTCCGTTTTTGTTTGCCGCTGCGCCTCCTTTGATGCATCTGTCCTCCTGTGCTATTCATCAGCAGATAAGAGGCCTTTTGATTGCAAGAAGCAGTAAAATATCTCACACAGAACTCAATTAAAACCCAATTCTGACGAGAGAGAGAGAGAGAGAGAGAGAGAGAGAGTTGAAAAATTTAACAAGCCAAATTAAATATTGGGCACTTTAACCTGTGCCTTCTCTCTGTCTTCTGGCAACTGCTGTTAAAACATATTTGGCGTTTCTGTGAGAAAAATGAGCTGAATTAGATTTTGTCAGATCTCTTGTTATTCAGTGTTTATCCTTTCATGAGTGAAAACAGGATTTTAAATCGTAAAAGTGTAAACAGCTGCAAAAACGTATTTTCTGACCGACTTTCCTTCAACAAGTTCATCATCTCTTCACATCAAGAAACGTTTCTTCACTAAGAATTCGATGCAGGAATTTTCCTCACGAGTTTTTCTCTCATTACAAACTCTTCTGTCCAGGATAAGAAGAGCCTGAGAAAAGATAATTTTCTCAACACACGGGCGATAAAAACGTTCTTCTCTTTGAGCCATGTCCGCGACTTTGTAATCAACTCAAGCATTTTAACAAGCTACACATTTTCGGGTTCTAGAGGTTCAAGGGGGAAGCTGGTCTGCAGCAGTGCATAAATGTGGGTTCTCACTTAGTTAGCACTGCTCCCGTATGCACAAGGATATCTCCCCTCTCAGAAATTACCAAAAGAAGAATTCACTTTTTTATTCCCATTTGTGGAAGTTATAGGAAATAAACCAAAAATAAATGTATATATATATATGCTGCAACGCAAAAAAAATCTATATTTTGTTGATATTTATTACATGAAATGCGGCAGGATAATAATTAAAAAATCTTTGTAGAGGATATAAAGCGAAGGTATTTATTCTAAAGGAACCGAATCCTGGTCCTTACTGTTTTTAAAGTGATACGATTCTCCTGTAAGATAAAGGTTAATAGATTAATTGGAGAATCTAAATTGTCTGTTTGAATGTGAGAACTTCTGTATGTAGAACCTGTGCCCGCTGCTCCTCGCCTCTCGCCCAACGTCAGCTGTGATTGGCCGATTGATTTCACCTCATCCTCCAGTCTTCACCTGACCCGACCCTGTGGCTCTCACAGCCGTCTGACTTCTTCTCTCATCACCCAAACTTCTCTCTGTTCCCAAAGCTCCACTGGGGCTCCTCAAACACAGCAGTAACTCACAGACTCCTCTCTTCCTCTCTTCCTCTGCCTCTTCCTCTCCTCTCCCCTCTGCAGGCACAGTGGGACGGACTGACAGGACACATTGTTCTTAATAAGACAGACGGCCTGAGGAGAGACTTTGATTTGGACATCATCAGCCTCAAAGAGGACGGCACTGCCAGGGTGAGCCGAGGCCTCCAACAGCCAATTACACCTCTCTCATGCTGCTTCTTTCCATTAAAGTGTGTGTGTGTGTGTGTGTGTGTGTGTGTGTGTGTCTGTGTGTGTGTGTGTGTGTCACTATGTAGATTCTGTTTCCCATTGTCTATCCACACATTAATTGTCTGGTTTTGATTTCATCCATGAATATTAATAACGCTGCAACAACTGATTATGTCTCTCCACGCTGTCTGTGCTTCGCGTCGCCCCCCCCCCCCTCACTTTTTGTCTGAAGGGTATCATGGACGGAGGAAGTCGCCTCACAAAGAGGTGGATCAAGGTTTGTGCCGGTGCCTCGTTTGGTCCGAGTGTTTGCTCTTCTCCTCCTCGTCCTCCCCCCCCCTCCACTCTCACTCTGTATGCCTCATGCTCCCCCCCCGCTCCTTGGCTTGTCAAGCTGGTTTCTCTCCACTGGTTTTGTGTACACTTCCCCGTGTTTGAGTGCAGCCACGACTCTGACAACTTGTCAAAACTTTAGCAGCAGTAGAAAAGAAAAACTCTGAGATCTCTCGGTTTAAGTATAGACACAGCGATTCCTCCGTTTGCGAATCCTGCAGCTTCACTCGGTGTCTTGTTCCTGCAGCAGGTGGCTGTGAGTATTAGGAAGGAAACAAATGATCCTGCAGATCCTCCACTTGTGCACAGACGTGTCAGTCCACTTCCTTTAATGTGCTTCACTCTCACTGCCTCCGTGGAAACGACAGGAGAGGCCGGCAGGGTTTTAATTGCAGCCGAGAGGGATCCAGTTTGCAGAGGAGACGACAGCTTCAAGGATCCAGATTCGTCGTGAGAGGAGCAGATTTGCTTTGTTTCCCTTTGACTTACACATAAGTTCAGTGGTTGCTTCAATTTAGCTGTTAAATATATGCATTTCTCCATTAATCCTGGAAAACTCTGTCTGTTTGAGGCTCACGTATCTAGAGAACTGTCATGTTATCAGCCTCTCACTTGGCATCTGTATTGTTGAGGGTCCAAGGCAGCGCAGTGTTGAGATTTGGTGCAATGTAGACACGCGATATGTCGATATTAAAACATTTTAAATATGATAAATGAATAAACAGGTGAACAGCTCTTTGAGCAGCTGCAGTGGAGCAGCTTCAGGGTTCCTTGGACTGAGTCCTGCAGTCGGTCTTTACTTGTTGCTCCCTTAATACTTCCAGTGACTTCAGAAAGAAAATCTGCAACCAGCGTCAACACAAGCAGAACACAGGCAGGTTTAAAACCCTTAAAGCACAAGGAGTGCACTCGTTAAATCAATTCCAATAATTTTCAATCGTTATTCCTTTGTCAAAGCGTAGCGGCAAAGTCAAACAATAGCTCTGTTCTTGGCTTCATTTAATTTAAACACTCAAAGGCCAAACAGTTTATTTCGCTTTTGTTTATCACCTTGAAAATTAATGATGAATAACAGCGTTGAAGAGAGTGTTGACTTTATTCCTCCCGTCAGACCGACACTTCCTCTTCTCCTCCGTCAGGCAGACGGGACGGGAAGTCAGACGGCAGCTGTCAAGGTGCAGAAGCTGTGATTTATGCTGTAATTTTAATTCCATTCAGTGCTTTTAGCCCCGGAAACCGTCGCCTCAGAGAGAAAAAAACACATCGGTAAAAAAATTGAATTCTCAGTCCGCAGCACTCGTGTTAGTTCTTGGGCACTGGAGTGTTAAATACTCTCTGAAGAGCACGATGGGACTAAACAAAGTGTAAAGTCTCGGGGGAAATAAATAATTTTCTCTTTAAAGTTGTTGACTTTCCAGAAATAGGTTTCTCCCTCTTCCCCTCTCGGCTCTCTGGGCCCGGCTCGCTGTGTCGGCTGCTCGGCTGCAACGCTCTTCCAGGCCGATTTGGTTCTGGATGGAGAAACGCTTCAGGATTCACAGATAACAATAAACTCCCAGCGCATGAGAGGGAGAATCGCTGTCAGTTTTTATAGCACACTTTGTTGTCGGGAGCTTCGCTGGTGCACACGATAAATTTGCAGGGATGGCACAGTAAATCCATGACTGAGGGATTTAGAAGATGATGACTGGATGCTGTGCTGTCATCCCGGGTTGTATTTTAGCCTTGATTTCATTGGCTCTGTCAGTTTTATAACTTAAACTTCAGACTGTATAATCCTGCAGGTGATATTTCTCACAGAGGAGGATATTTCCCAAAATAGTAACGGTTCTATAACATGAGCTCGGTTACGTGAAGCTGCAGAAGCTGGAACCACTCCTCTGAAAAATATTGTTCTCACTTTGCCCATTTATCTTTGAGATTGAGGACAATACAATTAATTAAGTCCAGGCCCATTCCCTGTGTTGCTCATCTGCTGTGTCCAGAGATAAGACAGATTTATGGACTCCTGCAAAGAAGGGACCACAGAGCAGCAGATATATTGTTGCTTTTAGCGAGTTTTATAAGTGAGAGCGGTTTCCATCCGTGCGACCGGGCGAACAGGAGAAGATAATGAGGAGTGAAAAGCATGAGATCTCCTCCGATAGGTAATCCCACTCGGCTCTTTCCTGGTAAAAATACACTATGAAAAATAAAGATTGCACCTCAGTTTCGTTTAATAAGAGGAACCGATCCGCTCGGCCTCTCTTCCCCTGACGTGCACGCTGCTGCTTCCGACTAAAAATACACGCTTGTTACCTCATGTTCACAGACTAAGCAGCAGAATCAGGAAATCTGCTCTCGCTCGCTCGCCGCTGCAGCTCTGCTAACGATGAGTCCTGATCGTTTAATGCCCTTAACTCTATCGCATCAGTGTCGTGAGCCCACTTGACGTTTGCTCGGCTTTTAACCAGTGAGGAGATTGGAAAGGGTCAAAGATCCGGCTGCCAGACGCCCTGCCCTAATCTGATAACTGTCCGGATTATACCGCCTCGTCCGATTGCACCGGACACTCTTAGTCGCTCTTACTGTGCTGGCGCCAAGGTCAAACGCTGATGTTGTCTTCTGTTTACCCCTGATCCTGCTCTTCCTCCCTCAAACTGTCCCTGAAGGTGTGATTTGCTAACTACCCATCATTATTGAAGTAGAGATGTAGATTATTGTCTCAATACGGATACAAAATTGTGAATTGATCCTGTTAAAACCACATCTTATCACAACTTGCAACATTTTGCCTGATTAGCAACCATCCAGATATGAATGCAGATAAATTAAAAAGTTGCTGATGCTGTTCCACCCTGTGTTCCTCTCCACACCCACTGATCTGTGATCGGTCAAACTAGAAACATTCACATTCATCTGTTTGTTGAGATTATGTGCAACTAAACCTAATTTGATTGATTTATTATCACATAAGAGACAAATAAGCAAATCCTCATAACAATAGGTTTGGCCTTTAGCTTAAAAAATTACAGACGGATGCAAAATTGTGAATTGATCCTGTTAAAATATAATAAAATATAGAGGCCACCAGATGCCAATTCAAAGCATCTTTTTTGTTTAGACATAAACTGCCTCTTCTTTTTTATATTGACTCTACAAGTTTTCGGCGCTTTGCCCAGAATCATCAGAGCAAAGCCGAGCGAAAGGGAAATGAACAGTGAACGGAGCAAAAGGTTGAACAGGAGCCAGGAGGAGTCAGGTCTTTTTAACCTAACCCACTTGTTTTTGATTTTTCTGTTCGACGAATCAGAAAATATTATTAATGTGAAAAGAGTATTGGAGCGGTTTCCAGTTTCCCCGGGAAGACTTCTAGTCTCTGGTATGAACGATAATCAGAATATTCAATCAGCTTCTTCCCTCAAACAGCAGCAAGTGTGAGAGATGATACAAACATGGCTTTAATCAAAGTCCTCCATGGTGACTCCAGTAGCTGGTGTCAAACAAACCTCCTGTGGTCCTGATCAAAGCAGGAAATGCGCTTGAATACATCTGAGGCTCTGCTCGCTGTTCTCTGCAGATCGCTGTGTGGAACTCGTACAGGGGGATGAACCTGACGGAGAAGTCCAGCAGAGACAAGAATAACAACGTGACCGACTCGCTGGCCAACAGGACCCTCGTCGTCACCACGATCCTGGTGAGGAGGAGGAGGAGGAGGAGGAGGAGGAGGAGGAGGAGGAGGAGGAGGAGGAGGAGAAGGAGGAGGGAGGGAGGTTACACAGAGGACAGCACAGAGAGGAGGAGGAGGAGGAGGAGGAGGAGGAGGAGGAGGAGGAGGAGGAGGAGGAGGAGGAGGAGGAGGAGGAGGAGGAGGAGGAGGAGGAGGAAGAGGAGGACATATGGGGAAGGGAAGAGTGCAGATAGAAGGACATATGAGGAAGACGCACTTAGAGAAGAGAGGGACACAACAAGTGGTGTTAAGCTTTTGCTAAGGATTAGAAAATAACATATATTTCAAGCTTTATTCTCACAATTCACTTGCTTCTAACTGATGTTTAGAGACAAACTGTAACAATCCTCTGTCTTTAACATGTGTTTCATATGGATTTAAGTACAGTGTGTTCTTTGCTTTGCAGGAAAATCCATATGTGATGTATAAAAAGTCCGACAAGGAGCTCATCGGCAACGATCGCTTCGAGGGCTACTGCCTGGACCTGCTCAAAGAGCTCTCCAACATCCTGGGCTTCACCTACGAGGTCAGACTGGTGGTTGATGGGAAATACGGCGCCCAGAATGACAAGGGCGAGTGGAACGGGATGGTCCGAGAGCTCATCGACCACGTGAGTTCACAGTTAGAAAGGAAATGTTTGATATCCTCATCTGAAATGAGATAGAGTCAAAATTATTATATGTAAGTGCTTAAAGGGGAATTCCAGTATTTTTCAAACTGGACCATATGTTTATGATTGTAATAAATGAATAGTTCTAACAATTACTATTGAAATCAGTCCAGGAGATTGTCCTGTGGGGCAACTCTGACAGTCCACCAAAAAGTACTTTTTATTACTTATTTTATTCTAATCTTTATTCAAGGGCATGGTATTAAAGTGGTCTTTAAGTTCTGGACTAATTGATTGAATTCATTCCAAACCCGTCATTCGCACTCAGATTTCCCTGCTTGTGTTTAAAGCTGCTCAGCTTGAGCTCAAACTGTGCTACTGCTCACACTCTGATATTTTGTTCCTCGCACTGCTTTTAAAACTGAAAGAATACGCTCTGGAATACAGATAAGTAAAAAAAATAAAACAATCCCATGAGTCATCTCTCTCTTGAAAAATGAAGACAAACTGTGATTTCACTGAACTGACACATAATCGAGAGAAAAGTTGTGTGTTATTGAGGTTGCAGGTGGTAACGGATTCAGCTTGAGAGCAAAGTCTTTATAGAGCAGCAGAATCAGGAGCGACAGTTTAATCAATGGTCGTTTGCACCTGTTGCAGCCTCGGGCTATAAACTAGTCTATTGGTTGTAGATTATGAATGAAATGAGATTTAATATTCTCTGCTTTGCTCTTATTTACTTAATCACTCGTCCTGGAAATTAAAAATCTAAAATGTCCCTCTGTTAATTAGAGAAGAGCATCTTTTTACAAGGTTTAATATTTGCTGTTGGGATATTGACGGTAGTTAGATTATTAGAAACGGAACAAACACTTGGACTGGGTCTCTGGTGTTTCCAGGTAGCGGACCTCGCCGTGGCTCCTCTCACCATCACCTACGTCAGAGAGAAATCCATCGACTTCTCCAAGCCCTTCATGACCTTGGGCATCAGCATCCTGTACCGCAAACCCAACGGCACCAACCCGGGCGTGTTCTCCTTCCTCAACCCGCTGTCTCCGGACATCTGGATGTACGTGCTGCTGGCCTGCACGGGAGTCAGCTGCGTGCTCTTTGTCATCGCCAGGTGAGAGGAGGGACTGGTACCTGTGATGATGAGAAGAAGATGAGATGAAGTATTATGTCTTGAAGTATTTATCTCTCTTCTTTTGTTGTCCTGCAGGTTTACCCCGTACGAGTGGTACAACCCACATCCGTGCAACCCGTCTTCCACTCTGATACAGAACAATTTCACTTTGCTCAACAGTTTCTGGTTTGGCGTCGGAGCGCTCATGCGGCAAGGTATCGAACTCACACTTAAAGAGATTATAACCTGTGGGTTTTTCTTTATTCTAGAGCTTGGCGTTTCAGATCTATAGCAGGATTTATTGAGTTCTGCTTTTTTACTCAGTTTTACTTGTGCTCAGAATACGCTTGCACTCAGATGTTTTGTTGCCTGGACAGATTTCCTGTGCTCTATCTCTTTTCCTTGCACACTTTTTCTCTCCTGCAGTTGGATTTTTTTGTGAAAAAAGTCTGTAAACATTCCCCAACCAATAGAATGCCTGGTGTTAACAAATGCAATCATCCTGCCCTCGTTGTGGGAGTTTTACTTGCATTAACCCGCTTGAAGTAACATAATAATCAATGTTTCAATATTGACTACTTGTACGTGAACAGGGTTGCTAAAGTAACTCGAAATTAGTTTGTCCTTCCCCTCTAGAATGACGCCAGGAGCATTATATGTTTTATTTCTCCCAAGGAGTCTCCTGCGGGTCATGAGGTTGGAAAGAAACATCAGTTATTGCAGGTTTCAAGTGTTCCCACCGAGCTGCAGAGTCTACTGACGTCCCTGTACAGCAGTAAAAACTGTCCTGACTTTGTAAACTCTTCTCTAAGCTTTTTATTTCAAAGCACCAGCTCCTGTATTCTGCCCTCTGCGTTTAGCCTGGATTAATTTCCCATGAGCTGCGACCGAACGCCGGGAGCGGAGTCGTGTCTCGGTTCACGTGGACCTGACCTCCCTCCAGGCAGGAGATTTGAGACAGGATCAGTTTGATAAACTGACCGACAACGCCAGTGCACAACGAGAAATGTCAGCGCTGATGAAATGTTGTGATTTTGCTGAAGACAGGCCACATTCGTCAAGTTTGTCAGCTCTTCAGAAACGCATCGGTTCTGATGAATGACGAGACGAGAGAGTGAAGCTGTTATTGATGAAGCAGGAGCCGCTGCGGTTTCTTCATTTTGATTTCTGATCCGTACACCAGGTTCAAACTATTTTGTATTTCATATTCCGCATATGTATTTGAGCTTTCTGTGGAACTGCATCATTGATAGTCTGTTAAACTCCTGAGAATCTGAAGTGTAATTAATCATTTTCACAAACTGAGAAGCTATAAAAATCGGCCCAAAACCCGGTACATTAAAAGTGGCAAATGCATTCTTCACCTACATTAATCTTTTTTAATTTCCAATTTCTCTGCATAGAGAAGAAAAACATGAATCATGTAACCTATTATACTGTTTCACCTTTATGTTTCATTACATCTTTTTCTACGTTCACTCAATTGCTTTATATTTAGATTTCTTTAGTTTGTTACCTTAGTAACAAACTTTACTTTCTAATTTTGTTCTGTTCAATTTGCTTTTTTGTTAAATTCTTTATTCAGTGTACTTGATATGGAAGAATATGTACGCTTTTTAAAGAGGATTTACACATACGCAGCCATTGTGCATGATTATATCAACATTGTTCTTCCCGATCCAACCTTGATCCGTAATCTCTCTCTCAAACCTTTACATTTTAAGCTTGTCTTTAACCTTTTGTCCTCCAGGCTCTGAGCTGATGCCTAAGGCTCTGTCCACTCGTATAGTCGGAGGGATCTGGTGGTTCTTCACCTTGATCATCATCTCCTCCTACACGGCCAACTTGGCTGCCTTCCTCACCGTGGAACGAATGGATGCTCCCATCGACTCCGCGGACGACCTGGCCAAGCAGACCAGGATTGAATACGGGGCAGTGAGGGATGGATCCACCATGACCTTCTTCAAGGTAAAAATGCCGGAGGCCCCGAATGTTCCTTCCTAGAGCTGAGCGGTGTGGAGGAGAGCATTTCTAATACTGGGGAATTCTGAGAAACCCCTATGAGGAAATAATTTGATATTTCACTGTTCAAATATACACATTTCATTACAAATAAAGAGAAAACACAAACATAAACATATATAAAACTTGAAAATGTAACGTAAATGCACATCTTTATTCTGTAAAATACGACGATAAAATATGTCTCTGAAAGGCTCATATCAACCAATCATATTCAGTTTAAGTGTTTTAATCATCAAATAAATTATTAAATGCAAGCAGTTAGAATAGGTTTAGGGTGTAAGGCGGGTAGTCCACTGACCAGAACGTTTGCTGTTCGATAAACACAGATTTAATACAATGCTTTGTTTTGAGTCATCTTAAGCAGGGTACCACATCATTCTGAAACGAATGTTAACATATCTAAATACATATAAATATTAAAACTTGTGACGTTTTCTTAAGCTTACAAATATAAAAAACGTCTCTCAGGGTCAAGCTGTGTTTTTGTATTCAAACACAAAACAGGTCTCCAGTATTTCAGCACAAGCACCAGATGTGAGTGTGACTCAGTGATTTCCGTAAAAACCAGGGTCACGTTAGTTCCCTCGACGTCTCCTGTTCCCTGTGACTCCAGAGAATAAAACACAAAGAAAGTCGAAAGACCGAGTCGGAGAAATGAACTTTGCTGAAAGGCGGCTGCATCAGGAGGGAAGTGGAGACGAAGCCACTCATTGGCCACTCGCTGTTTGCCCTCTGGGGCGTCTGTGCCGAAGATAAACATGTGTTAACTTGTTAGTTTGAATTATATAATGTATCAGTGCCCTGATGTCCTCGGGCAGGCCCCCCCCCCCCCCCCCCCCCGCCGCCCGCTCTCACTGCGTCCTGGTGGCTCAGCGGGATGTGATCCACGAGGGGCTTTATCCTCCCAGATTGCAGCCAGTGATTACGACTGCCTGGATCGGAGGAAGCCGGCCGTGTTGATGGCTCCGACAAATTGAATCAGCTGGAGGAGATTTAGAACACAGCTGTCCCATTTTGTGCAAGGAGACACACACACAAACACACACACACACACACACACACACACACACACACACACACACACACACACACACACACACACACACACACACACACAGAGACACACTCCCAGTTGTGCACTTACTCTGCATGTGGTTATGATAGAATTCCATACATGATTGAAATACAATGACTTAACATTAACATTATTATTAGTATTCAACCTTGCACAGGTTACTGCTACTTTCTCTTTTTATTGGAGCTTCCTTGCAAAAGTTTTTCACATGATCGTCCTTGTAACCTGTGTGACTCTAAATAAGTTGAATCTTAAAAAAACATGAATCTTAAAATACAGTGTAATACATTGTTTGTGACTTTATCCGCACTCATGAACACACATCGAATGCAAAACACTGCTTAACCCGCTTTGAATCCTTTTATTGCAGAAATCCAAGATCTCCACCTACGAGAAGATGTGGGCGTTCATGAGCAGCAGGAAGAACACGGCGTTGGTGAAGAACAACAAGGACGGCATCACGCGCGTCCTGACCACCGACTACGCCATGCTGATGGAGTCCACCAGCATCGAGTACATCAGCCAGAGGAACTGCAACCTCACACAGATCGGAGGCCTCATAGACTCCAAGGGCTACGGAGTGGGAACGCCTATCGGTAAGAAGAACGAGAAAGAGTTTAACTCTTCACTTCTCCAACAAACTCTTCATCCATGAGTGTATAACTTTGTTTTGTTATTGTCGTGGAGCAGAAATGAAACTAAAAGGAAAGAATAGCCAAGACTGTTTAGTTGTTTAGTTTAAAAGTGGAGCCAAAATGTCTCAATCGCCTCCTGGTGGCTGACTACAGTATAGGTCATAAACCTAGCTTACTCCATTTTAGTGCATGTTGGATAAATGTTTCTTTAAAACGGTTGCCTTCATGTTTTCAGTGTTTCTCGCTTTCTTGGTAAATATGGTTTTAATCGGTTATTTGAAGATATAAAATGTTTTCATTCTTACGATTCACGATTCACGATTGGTCGAGTGCTTTTTATCGATTGGTCCTTGTCAGCGTTCATATGTGAGATATTCTGGCTTCATTTCTGGATAGTAGAAGGATGTGGAGACGCGTTGTCCATCTTTATATTTTCAGTCCATGTTACTGATTCATTCTTTTCACTTGAACACACACTGACTCTGAGACACTGTTTATAACTATGTAAACTTTCTAGCATGAATTGCTTGTTCTCTGTGGTAGACTGCACCTATTTAGTCCCTTAGTGAGTCAGGAGAGGCCATAGACAAGTGAACTGCACGGATCACATTCATACAAGCTCTTCTGAGGATATTACAATGTACTCAAGGCCTTTGTGACAATTGTGTGACGAGAATCGAATTTAAATACAACCTCTTACAAAGGACCGTTTTTTGTCCCGTAGATACCAACTTCAATTTATTTGGAATTTGCATTTCCTTTCTTCTGAAGTCGGGTACGGAGTCGCTATCGTGTTTCCTCGACGTGCAAATGCTGTTCATGTAGAAGCTCTGCTGCTGCTCGGTGCTCATGTGAGGTTTCAGGCGATTTTGGTGGATTGAAGAACTGAAGTTGGATGCGAGTCAACCTGCTGGAGCGTGTTTGCATGGAGGTTCACTGAAGCTCTACTGAACATCTTGAGTCTGCCTTTTGTTTGCTCTTCTCTTCCCTAGAGGTTTTTAGTCTTTTTTTATGTCGTGATTTGTTTATTTATCTTCTTCCTTAACAGCTGGTTGTGAGAGCCGCTTTTTTTTATTGGTGCGTAGCTCTGCCAAGGCCGAACCACTGTGCATATGATTGTTTTGTTCTTAGCGTAGAAGTATAAAAGAATAATGTAGTGGTCTGATAACCCAAATGATTTATTTGCCCTAAAACATAGTCCTATGAAACCAATGTAAGACTATGTCCCATAAAGACATTAAAATCATGCCAGATTTATATTTTTATTTGGATCTGATTTATGTTTAATGGAGATCAGTAAATTACTCCCTGATAACTTTATGAAAATGGAGGAAACTCTTTGCTCTCTCTCTCCCCTTGTCACGCTTAAATCTGTCCAGTCAAATAAAGGCAAAATATATTTTTTAAAGCCCTATATTGTGATGTTAAAGTCTTCCTCAATCGTCATCCTCACCTAAATTGTGACATTTTTTTAAAGTTGAAGTTGGGTGGCAGACCTTTTGATTTGACAATGAATTGAACAGTTTGAAACCTCCTGCGAAGGATCTAATGACTCTCGTAAAATGTGGATTAATGCAAACCAGGGTGTAGTTGGACAAACCTCCACCTGAGTCTCAACTTCCTCTCACACCAGCAACGAGACCTTCCCTCGTTATTCTGCAGTTGCCTTCTCCTCTTCGACTTCCGCTGCAGAAAATATTTTGCAGTGTTGAAAATAATGATGTCGCCACCACAGGATGGAAGAACATCAGCTCTGCACACGGCCAGTGTCCTGAGCCTCTGCAGAACGCAGAGCTTCAGGTCCTGACCCTGCAGAGACAAGGCGGTGGGGTTGATTATTATATGTTTCATGTTGAGCTGCACCGGGTTCAGCTCCCATCATTTGCCCGTGGAGCCTCCTCTTCCTGCTGGTCCGAGCTATCAGAGGAGGAGGGAACGTGATCTGAAGTAGGCCGACACCTGTGATGCATCTGTTACTGACTGTGTCCGACCACCCTGGTGTCACCCTGGAGAAACCACCTGAGCACCAAGCAAGAGCCTAGTTCAAAGCAGATCAGGTGAAATGGCATTAAAAAAAAAAGGAAAAATACCAATATTTAGCCGGAGGGAAACTGCAGAGGTCCAGTGATTATTATTATTATTAGAGACTGTGTGTGTTTTAGGACCAGTTTTTATTTGGTGCATTTTACAGGATGTTCTCCAGCACAGGGGCTCTGTAGTTCCTGTGTGTTCAGTTTTTTTCTCATCTGATCTGCAAGTGATCCTGGATGTTTCAGGTTGTTTGATCGAAGAGACACTTTAGGTCTGAGGAGCTTAGAGCTGGAGGATGGAAAGGCAGAAAGCTCTGCATCAAAGCCATTTAAAATGGTTTCATTTAATGTTTTAATAACTTCTTCACCTTTCTAATCTCACCTGGTCTGTGGTGAACAAGATGCATGTTCTGATACAATTGAATACTGGCTTGTATATTGTATTAAGTCATGTCAAGCATATGGATTATATGGTCCATAAACACAAATCCCACAATAGTTCATGTACTTGCTTATACTTTACAGTCTACAGAGGAAAATACACAGATCTTTAATATAGTGCAGATGCCAAATGCAGAGAGTAGCAATGGTCACAAAATAAATTGAGCTCAGTAACTTGAATTTGATTTTACACAACAATAAACAACATTTTATATACTGAAGATACTTGTAGATTCATGATTCCAGTCACACCTGGTGTGGCTCTGACTCAGGTGGTACAGAAGCTTGTCCACTTACCAGAAGGTCAATGGTCCAATCCCTGGCTCCGAAGTGTCCTTGCCCCAAACTGCCCCTAACTGGTGGAAGGAATAATGAAATAGAAAACATGCTGTGTGTAGAAGCTCTGTGAGAATGTTTGCATGAAAGGTTGAATACCGCTCGTAATGTAAATACAGACAATTTAGAAACTTTCAAATCTCATCTAAGGCCTAAATATCAAAGTGAGAAAATGCTCATGCTTCCAAAACTTTACACAGAAAGAGCATCTAAGTGCCATCATCACAAATGACAAACAAGTGATAACCAGTAATCGCTCTGTCTCCACATGCCATTACACTAATTGCGTTCCTCCTCTCCAGGTTCTCCGTACAGGGACAAAGTGACCATCGCCATCCTCCAGCTGCAGGAGGAAGGGAAGCTGCACATGATGAAGGAGAAGTGGTGGCGAGGTAACGGCTGCCCCGAGGAGGACAACAAGGAGGCCAACGCTCTGGGCGTGGAGAACATCGGAGGCATCTTCATCGTGCTGGCCGCCGGCCTGGTCCTCTCCGTGTTCGTGGCCATCGGAGAGTTCATCTACAAGGCCCGGAGGAACGCCGACATCGAGGAGGTGAGTGAGGGATGAGGAGCCGCTGGTCTCCGGCCGAGTGATGGTGACAAATGAGTGGATTAAAGGAAACTAGGAATTGTAATTTGGTGGAATCTTGGCAGCTCCACATGATGAACAACCGCACTTTTCTTTCATTTTCCAGGATTGATTTCTTTGCTTTGCTTTATCTTTTATGCTTTCTTATTCTTTCTTTCGTTATTCATCTCTTTTTCTGTTTCTTCTCCATCCCCCTGTTTCTTTGCACGCTGCCACCAGGCCTTTTGTTTCTTTTACGGGGTGCAGTCCCGTCAGTTTCAGCGCCGGGGGTCCGCCGCCTCCACCGGAACCTCTTTATCTACTGATTTGGAGAGCGGCCGGCTGCTGGGCGATGACACAGAGTAGCCGTGGCAGCACATTAGCAGCACACACACTCTGTAGACGATAGGTTTGTAACCAGGTGTCCTTCTCTCCGTGTGACCCTGTTGAAAATCCCACCCTGTACAGTACCTGCCCCTGTCTCAGCCAATCCCACCCATCATTACCTCTTTACCTTCGATCGCTGCCCCTGGAGCCCAAGTTGTCTCCCTGCAGAATGTCTGTTTCATGTGGTTAAACCCATTTGTGGTCTCTTATGGTTTTGGACCATTACACCCATTCTGAAAAAAGGCTCCTGTGATATCGAGGCAACACTTATTTATCCGACAGCATCAAAGGAGACATGTTCTGCTCAGGTTCATCATTTTGATTTGTGTAATTTCTGCTTCTTTCCGCTGCTTAACTCACCTACACCTATATTACACATTAAATAAATATAATATTGACCCATATTCAGGTAAATCAAAAAGGACAAACACCCATTTGGTTTATTTTTATTTCAAATTCATTCCAGTTTTTAAAAGCGTGGTATTTTTCAGTTCATATAACTGGTGGAGAGCTCTGCACGGCTCCCTTGGTGTTAAGCTGTTTTTCTTTCATTTTTTTTTGCTTGCTCTGGATAAGTAGCCTTCTAATGCAAGCCCTGAAGTTTTGCCTCATTCATTCCAGTCTCAGCAGGCGTTTGTGTACACTTCAAAAGCTGACTTTGAACGCCTTCTGGGAAATCAAAAGATAGAGAAAAAGTTATTTGAATATTTTCCTCCTCATTACGCTCTTTGCCAGCCCGGTTTGGTTGGCTGGAATTTGGATAAGAGTGATGGGACAATCTGTGGAGTTAATGCGTCCCCCGACACAGATCCAACGCCAAGAGGAGAGTTATCATTTCATTTATGACTACGAGGGGAAAGAGTCTCTGAAGGTCTGGTCGGATTTTGCCATCTAGATTTAAATCTTTCTCTCATTGAGATATGCCAAACATGAAATACTACAAAGAGGAGCGTTTTGTACTTCTGTCATTAAATGATATAAATCAGTGCACATTAGATAATCATGTCAACTGCTAAAGAAATAAAAAGGATTATCCAACCATCCATCATCCATCAATCCTGGAGCCAGATAAATAGAATACCCCTAATTAATACATTAATTAATTAATTAATTAAAGAGCAAAACAACGGGGTTTTTATACAATTGGATTGCCAGATAATTAGGTGTGCTATTAGAAAAGTTAATTAATTAGAAAGTCGTGCATACATCTGCCTAGTTCCATCAATCCCCTCATGAAAACCATATTTACATTCACTGGAGCCAGATTGTAATTTGCATCTGTCCTGAAAATGAGCCTCATTCTCTCCACAAGATCCATTAAGTAACATTAATGAGAAAGCAGTGAAAAACAGCCTATAGCACAAAGAAAGAGAAAAAGAAATCCTGGACCTGCAACCAAATGTTTTAGGTTCTTCACCGGCTCATACCACATCCTTCCACCAGGTAGTTTTTGTTTATTCGTTCTTACAAAGAAATAAGCATATAAACCAACATCAATCGAACATGAGGTAAAAACAAAACCTCCACGGCAAAGTTAATTTAAAAGTTCCAGCATGATTTGGCTCCCGTTAGATAAATCAGGTTTAGGTTTACCGTCCAAAAACAATCAGAAGACCCCAAACCAAAAGGAATGTAATCTTTGGTTTGTGCTTCTCAGTCTTTCAGGTCTGAGTCTTTCATGCGGTCGGATACCAGGTGTGGCTCTCTGCTGATACCGAGCGATTGCTGCTGTTTGTGGGAAAACCTGCGGGAAGCCACATTCATTCCAGAACCCCGAGGCGAAGCCCGAGGATGAAAGAGAGAGAGAGACACCTTCTCTGGTCCTCGGAAGCAAAGAGCAACAGATTAAAAAAACGGGACGACTCGGTTCTGCGAATGCAAAACACACGTTTGAGTGAGCGCACCGTTCGGAGGAGAACAAAATAAATATGACTGGAGATTGATGAGTTCAATGTCATTTATTATTGTGCGGAATCAAATAAAGCCTGAGGGACTCTTTGGTAATTGAAAATAATTACCATATTATGAATTCGTAGCTGCTTGCATTAGGAAATTGCACGGCAGAGACTGTCCTTCATCTTTTGTCTGCGTAATTGGATTTTATGATGAGACAACAGAGTTTGCGTGTCTTTTTACAACTCTCGTCTTTTGTGGTGTTTTTCTGGTCGGACCTTCAGAGCGTCGACTCACATTCAGCTGCAGACAGCGAGGAAATCAAAATCTAATTATCTTTGAACTAAATTAGTGTAGTTTCCTCTTAATGCTATAACTTATGATTCCACTTCCAAGTTCATAAAGGTCATAACGGTTTCCCCCTGCTTCTCTTTGGTAGTGTGTGTCCTTTAGCGCCGTGATGGAGGAGCTGGGAACCTCGCTGCAGTGTTACAAAGGCGTCCGGAGGAGGTCGCGACCCCGCAGCACGGCGAGGTCGGCGTGCGTCATGTGTCAACCCAGACGCACGCCGCAGAGGGACGGAGCCAGACGCGACTCCAGCACCTGAGCCTCGGATCCAGGAAGACGAATGGAACTCAGATCAGAGACTGTTTGATTTCTTTGTTTGTGACCGACTGGCTGACGTGAAGTTGTTCCCTCATCGTCACCTCTGTGTTTACACCCAATGTGAATGGATTGTACATTATACTGTTGTTATGACGACGGAGAATGAAAGCTCTCTCCCTCACTCTCTCTCTCTCTCTCTCTCTCTCTCTCTCTCTCTCTCTCTCTCTCTCTCTCTCTCTCTCTCTCTCTCTCTCTCTCTCTCTCTCTCTCTCTCTCTCTCTCTCTCTCTCTCTCTCTCTCTCTCTCTCTCTCTCTCTCTCTCTCTCTCTCTCTCTCTCTCTCTCTCTGTGTAAAATCCTTTACTGTTGCCTCATGGCTGTCGTTTACTGTCCTGAGTAGTTTGTAGAGTTGAATCTGCAAACTTTATTGACACTTTCACCGTGTAAATGTACGACAACTTCACTGGTTTTCAGAGTAAAGCGATTTTTGCATTTTTTTTTAAACTGCAGTCCAGTTTGTTTTTGTTTATGGTCAGCTGAATCGTGTGTGTGTGTGTGTGTGTGTGTGTTCCGCTGTCCGCCATGTGTGTGTTGTGTGTTTGTTCTCTGGCAGGTAGAAAAGTAGCTTCAGAGCCGAGTCCTGAGCCAAACTCTGGCCAGTGAAAAAAACGCGATAAGGACGTCTAAGGAAAGTGAGGAACACACCTGCTGTTTTATAAACTTCAGATACTGGCACACACACACACACACACACACACACACACACACACACACACACACACACACACACACACACACACACACACACACACACACTCACACACACACACACACACACACACACACACACACACACACACACACTCACACACACACACACACACACACACTCACCCACACACACACACATCTGCACATAAATGCCTGTGATCACGAAATAAAGCGTTTAGAAAAAGGATGACAAGTGAAGACGAAAATGACAAAATAACAAATCTGAAATTCTCAGGAGGTCAAAGGCAAAACACAATTTCCTCGTTCCCACTCATCATTCTCTTCCTGGCCTGAGGCTTCTGCCACATTGAGCTTTGCTTCTCTTGAAGTGGATGTTTAACAACGTACTTGCAACTGTCAAGCAATTCATGATTATGATGACTAGATACAACGATATAAATACAACAAATTTAAATTAAATACAACCATTTATTCATGCAGAGCTTTTATCAAAATGTGCCATCACGGAATGATAAAGAAATGCAAAATCCTGGATCTGCCCCTGCAGCCATATTTAATTGGTTCTTCTTTGACCCAAACCACATCTGTCCTTCAAATGTTGTTGAGTAGTCTATGTGTGAACCTGCTTATAGAAGACAAACACAGGCTCACAGTTCCCTCATGAAACTACATTTAAATTCACTTAATCCTGATTTTAATGCTCATCTTTGAATTGGATTCGATGAGGGAGAGGAAGCCAGTGAATAAAAGTGTATAAAAAGTCATGTTTTCATGTCTATGAATATTTAATTAACGTTAGATTTAGATGAAAACTACATTTAACTTGTTTTGGCTGCGTTTTAAACTCAATCTCAAACCAACACATTTAAACCAGGAGCATCCTTCAGCTGACAGCGGCGTGTGCAGCACTTTCACCTCCGTGGTGCAGGTAATCACAAAGAGGAATGAAAATGCTCTCGGCACAATTAGCTCAGTGCGGCAGGAATGCAAAAGGCGTCGATTGCAATCATCTCCGTCTGACTCACACACACGCTGCTCTGAGGGGAACGCCACTCATCAGGACCCGCAGCAGAACAATCAGCTCGACGCTCCAGCGCCCACAAACACATCAAGTTGACAACAGCTCGCAGCGAAACAAGCGAATGTTGTAATGACGTCGATGTTTTCATTGACGAGTCTTACATCAGATCCTCTGTGTTCAGTGCTTCACGGTGAAGTAGAAGTTTGCAAAAGTTTTCTTCCGGTTTGCTTTTGTCCACTGAATCTGAGCTTAGGGTCAAAATAATGAGGAAGAAGCTTGTTGACTCTATGCCACCTCTTACCCAACTTGTTTAATCTCTTCTCCTCCACCTCCTCCTCCTCCTCCTCCTCCTCATCCTCCTCCTCATCCCTCTCTGGGATCCTGTCCTCCTCTTACCCCTTGAGTCTTCTTCCCTCTTGCCCCATGCTCTGTCCGTGGACGTTTAGTCCTTTTGGAAATGGATTTTGAAGCCAACAAGTCACATTTACAACATAAACAAGCACCTTACTGTATCAGGAATTGCGATTGGATGTTGAAGATATAATTGGCCCTTGTGTGTAAATTGTGGCCCCCTTTATGGCCCCTCATTCAGAAAAATCCTACTTGTCCTTCCCTGAGTTTCATGGTGAGTTAATCTACACCTGGAAATGCAGAAAAACAAAGTGTGACAGTCACCAACCTTATCAGAATCTGTATTGAGAAATGGAAAGAAAACTAAATGTCAATGAAGCACCTCCAACATTAGATATTGATACGAATCCTCATTAATGTACCTGACCTCTGATTCTTTTCTTTTACCGGCTAACGCGTTGACATTTCAAACAGGGGACGAGCAATAAAACATGTAAATACTTTCTAAATGATCGGAGTCGTAGGTCTGGTTGTGACATTTCCTCCCGGTGGATTGTGCATCCTGAGAGAATTGGACCGAGCTTTTCTTAATCTCCTCGTGTAATGAGTTTTTCTCTTTTTGGTATTCAGATTAATTCTGGGATTGGGCTCAGTCCCATGTAATAGCGTTTGGTTGTCTCTAATCTCCTAACCCCATAATTCTTAATCAAAACCAAAGGCAGTATTTTTTTTTTTTTTATTCATTATCTAATCCGTCATGAATGAGGCCATGGATTACAACTCCGACCTTGGCTTCCTGCAAAGCCGAGCAGGACTCTCAGCTTCTTCCTAACCTGTGAGGACCTCACCTGAACACCACGCTGCTGCAGGACTAATATTTGTCTTCACCTGTCTTCACGTCCTTGTGTGTTTCATCCTGTCTCAGTTTCCTCGAGACACAGGAGTCCACAACCTTGGCGGAGGTGAAGGAGGCGTGGGCAGAGATAAGGAGATAGTGGCATCTGTCTGTTTGCTCCGCCGGTAAGACGGTCAGAGGCTAAGATCTAAACTTATTCACTCCTGGAAGAGATGGAGGAAAAGGAGATTGAGGAGAACGAATCCAGAGCTGAGGGAGTCTGTTGTTGACATCTTTAAAATGCTCAAATGGAGCATTACTGAGTTCATGTGGAGGAAAGGTCAGGGAAACGGTGAAGAGCTAAATTTAGACGGGATTTATTCTGACCACCTTGTTGCACGAAACTCAGCCGCATTAATAAATATATCTTGCATCAGAAAAACAACATATTTCTTTGTGGAATCGGTCGAATTCCTCTCAGACGTCACACGTGAATCCCTCGGCCCTGTCAGGTCCCGTTCATGTGTCTCTCAACTGTAAACACGAGCACAGACGAAATCAAATCCAGACTATGACTCCAGCGTGAAAGAGTGGCAGACATCTGAGTGTGTCCCATCCATCACAATGAGATGAACAGTCTCTGGGGCTGATAAGCCAGGTCTGTGTCAACAGCCTGTCAATGAAGACAAACGAGGAGGAGGAGGAGGAGGACTCTTGGAAGTGCAGAGCGTAATTTATTTCTCTCTCTCTCTCTCTTTCTCAACCTCTCTCTGTGTGTTTCTCTGTTTCTCTTCTCCTGCCACCTGAGAGCCTGGCAGTAAATAATTCAAGGGGAATGCTGTCATCTGCTGGCGTGCAGGTGAAGTGGCCTCATGGTTATAAAGCAACAGATCACAGCAGTAAATCAGAACATAAAAAACAACCCTGAGCAGTAACTCACCGAGCCGCAGGAGCCTGATTTACAACGCTCCTCTCCCTTTTAAAACCATCCTCACAGGCTTAAGGTCAGTTAAGCATCATTATGATGCAGTGGGGGTCCATTTTAAATTCTGCTCATAAACATTGACGTCAGCCTATAAAGAAAGATAGAAGACAACCTGAGAGGCCCGTTTTCAAATTGAGATCATAGGAACTTCTTGGTGGTTTGTTTGGACACTTGGGTTAAAATGCAAAATTGTTGCTCCCCAATTAGAACCAGGTATCTGTGAAAGAAAAGTAAAATACCTATGTTAAGTTAAAATGCTTCATTTAGATTAAGCACCGTGAGAGTTTATTTCCAACCCAAAAAACAATAAGAACAGAAGACACACAGTGTAGCATCTGCATCGCACTGATAAATTAATTTAAACCTGAGTGAGTTGAGAATGAACACATAGTCTATAATCATACACTTTACTGGTCGGCTATAAATTGTAAGTAATTCAGTTTATAGAATATATATAAACGGCAAACTTTGATGTCAGAATCAGAATCAGAAGGTATTTATTGCCAAGTAGGTTAACACCTACCTGGAATTTGCTCTGGTTATTGGTGGATACAATGAATATAGAAACATAAAAACACAATAAATACACCACACATAAGAAAAACAATAATAATAATAAAAAAACAATATATATTTACTCACTATTTACTTCTTCTTTACTCACTTTTTCTAATATTTATACAAGGTAGCATTTATTTAGACATAAACATATCTATATACAAATATGTACACAAGTTAAAGGGAACATCTTATAGATCAATACTCCTCCAAATGTTCACCCCCAACGAGACACACACACACACACACACACACACACACACACACACACACACACACACACACACACACACACACACACAGGCTGCAGAAACACTCCAGGGAGCTGGTCCATCTGGAATCACAGATGACGATTTAGCCAAATCTTTTTTGTTAGAGCAAATATTGTATATAGAAAAGAATATAAAATGGTTTGGAGGACCCCACCTGTCCTCCAAATGTTCACCCCAAACGAGACGCACACACACACACACACACACACACACACACACACACACACACACACACACACATACACACACACACACAGGCTGCAGAAACACTCCAGGGAGCTGGTCCATCTGGAATCACAGATGACGATTTAGCCAAATCTTTTTTGTTAGAGCAAATATTGTATATAGAAAAGAATATAAAATGGTTTGGAGGACCCCACCTGTCCTCCAAATGTTCACCCCAAACGAGACGCACACACACACACACACACACACACACACACACACACACACACACACACACACACACACACACACACCGAGTGGCTCTATTTTCTTCCTCCGGAGCTATTCTAGTGTGAGACGCTCATTCTGAGCAACTGCCTCATTGCACAGCTATTGCAAATCCAAAGAGCGATGGGCATTTTTGCGGGCTAAAGTCATGTCATCCGAGACCTTTAATTGGAGCCGGGCGGCCGCGGGGGGACAGCGGACATCATTCCTGCTCCGCCTGCGCCCTGTGGTGTTGCTCTCGAACCAGTCCGAGTGGAGAGAGAACCTGAGCTGCTGGAGTTTCCCCCCGAGCCTCACCGGTGTGTTGGACGCGTTCCCTTCACGGTGGGAGAACTTCTGAACACACACCAGTCGAGTTGGGGTCTCCACGGGGGGGCGGAGGTCAGCTCCTGGACGACACAACTTGTGCCAACGCTGCTGGATTTTGCGTAAAGGCGCAAGGCACGATAGACGAGCTGCGCTTTTTTGTTTCTTCCTGAAGTGGTTCCACTGGGACTCGAACCACATCCCACTGAGGACGTAAACTGCTTCATGATTTAAAACGACCCTGAAGTTCCTGGTCCGGGTTCACAGCTGCTTCAGGTAACCGTGACCTGTTGGGCCCAATGGCTCCTTTACAGATGGGACACTCTCCATCATAATCTGAATTATATGCTTACCCTTATAGCACTTTAAATCATTGTCACCCTCTGATTAGTCTGTCACAACACATTTTGTTGACTTCATAAACTCATAGTTTAACTTTTTCCAACAACAACAATAAGGAAAGTGTGTGTCTGCTGGTGTGGAAGGTCACCGAGGTCCTCTGTGTGGGACAAAGGGGGACAGAGGGTTTATACCAGGGTTAAAGGAGACATGATATAAAAAGCTTCTACCTCTACTGGAAGAGAGGCGTCCAGAATCCAGACCTCCGAGCCTGTCTGTCAAAGCCCCCTAATTATTTAATCCCACCGCAACTCCAAGTGCATGATGGAACTGCTGTGTGTGTGAGAGGGGGGGAGGGATGTTTACATAGTCACATATGGGGGACTTGAGGTCAAGGTTAAGTTTGGTTAATTGTGGTTTGAGTTAAGGTTAGGGAGTTGGGTTTAGGTTAGGTTAGGGTTAAAGCAAGTCTCCTGGAAATCAATTTAAACCAATGATTGATGAGTTTTGGCTGTAAATGTTCTTTAAAAAGTTTAAAACAATCATCTAAATCCGATAAAGTCGGGAAACTATCACATTTAAGATGCTGGAAACCGCCATTTTCACGGTAGATCTCTGGATTGATCGCAAGTTTTCACTCGACCCACTCATCGTGTCGTTGTGACATCATCACCGGTCGTTCACGAGCTTCCTGTGGATTTGTGCTAACAGCTCTGTTTTGTCCCTGTGGCCTCGTGAAGGGATAAATGATCACCTCAACCAGAAGAGTGTCTCCCGATAAATCTGAAGTTAGGATCGCCTTCAGCCTCGATGAAAGCTCAGGTAAACAGACACACACAACAACACACACACACACACACACACACACACTCCTGCTGCTTCTCAAAAACTAGGAAACAACTCCATCTAAGTTTAGTCACCTGTTTCTTAATTAATAATTTAACACCTGATGCATCATGGATCTGTACTCTCTCTCTCTCTCTCTCTCTCTCTCTCTCTCTCTCTCTCTCTCTCTCTCTCTCTCTCTCTCTCTCTCTCTCTCCCTGTGTGTTTCCACTATGTGAACACATGCACCACATTCTCCCCACCCTATCACTGTAACTGTGATCATTCCTCGGTGCTGTAGCTCTAACAGGTGCTCCCTCTATTTCTGTTGGACCACATCACATTAACAAACACACACACACACACACACACACACACACACACACACACACACACACACACACACACACACACACACACACACACGTCTGCAGCTGTGCAGCCTCATGAGCAAATGCACCGTTGGAGGTGGATTAATCAATTATTCAATCAGTCAGAAATATGCATGATTCATGTTGTCTCCCACTCACTCACACACACCCGGAGGTCTGTGGTACCGATTTACTGGAGCTGGTTTCACTGGGGCCGGGCACTGGGACAGCAGCTGCCGCCCTGCAATGCTAGAGTCAGGTTTCCCAGCTAATACTAACAGTGTCCCGCTGCCTGATTCACTGTTCAGCTTTTAGAACACTGGCCTATATTTATAAGCAGTTAACACTTACAGGCCTGCTCCACCCATCCTTGATCCCCCGGTGTCTGTCTCCCAGGAAGTGAGGTGAAGGACTGAGGGCGAAAACAACACGCTCACATTTGACTCTGAGCACAGATTCGCTGAACTACCAGTGAAGCTTTTGTTTTTGCACGTGCTCCTTATGGAATTCCTTAATCTACTGTATTGATCTTAATTTGTCCTTAAATAGCCTTTTCCCCTCTTTCTTAAACATCCTTATTCACTACACATGGATTTTCATTTAAGGCTCATTCATGCTGCCTTTACAGAAAAAGACAAAAGTCCATTTCAAACCATTTCCCTGTCCCTGGGTCCCTACGTACGTTGACATGGTTGTTTAGCAGTTTTTGACAACATGGGGACAGTGGAGGAGGTTGTGGTGATGCAGCTCTTGAAAATTAGGCGTTTTAAACGTACTTACTCTCAACGTCTGTCCTCAAAAAGTCCTGCCACTGCTAACATATTGTCGTCTCCCTTGAACTATTGACTACGCTGCCGCCCAATGATTTACGGTGGTATTGCTGCTTCGTCTGTATCGTTCTGAAGAGCATAAAACAGCCTTTAGTTTAATATATGTCCTCATGCTTCAGTTCACATTCATAAATCTCAGGCACTGCAGAGGATCCGCTTTAGTTTTTTGACATCCCTTATTTCAGTTTTTTCCAAAAAGAGTTCCGGCCTCAACCTCCAGAGTCAAACCTCGTTCCCCAGAGGATCGTGTTGTTGACTCTTTGAAACCCATGTTCTCAGCAGGCAGACTTAGACCTGTTGCACCATCTGGGGATCAGCCTCTAGTCCCTCTATGACTTCATGCCGGGCATAGTTATAACCCCACACTGTGTCAATCCCGAGCTTGGGAACTGTATTTGTTCTACATCATAATTGGCCCCATGGCTGCAGGCCGGCCCGCTAATGCGCCCGCTTTTAGAAAGTTGCATCACCCCCGGATTCTCCACGTGTTCGGCCTCCCGGGGGGGCATTACAGGCGAGGAGGAGGTCCGGTGCAGACAACCTGTCTGTTTCTGTCCGTCTGGCTGTCAGTGTGTCTGTCTGAATGTCTCTCTGTCCATATGTCTGGTCTGTGTGTTCCCTCTGCCCACTGTGTGTGTCTGTCTGCCCACTGTGTGTGTATCTGTCTGCCCACTGTGTGTGTCTGTCTGCCCACTGTGTGTGTATCTGTCTGCCCACTGTGTGTGTATCTGTCTGCCCACTGTGTGTGTATCTGTCTGCCCACTGTGTGTGTGTCTGTCTGCGCCTGTGTTCTCTGCCCGCGTCATGTCTTTCAATGTGACAGCTCATTACTGCCGTTCAGAGAGAGGACACGGCTCATTTATAAGTGCAGCACTGTGTTGCTATGTTGTTGTGTCACAGAAGACGAGGCCCCTATAGTGTTTCATTTTGGGACGTTTTATGAGGGGGAGACAGGCTTTAGAGCGACTGCCTGTAAAACAAGTCACTTGGCTGTAAATCAAAGGCTCGGAGCCAACGACCGAGAAGACGTTATGCAGCGTGTGGATTAAGCAAGTGATGTAAGAAAACTCTGGACAGGAAGGAATTCCTACTTTTCAGACAAACTTTCATCAGCATTCTACCTGGAAATCAACTTGAAGCTAAAGACAAAACTTTACTCATTAAAGAAACTCAGGATTTCATATCGTCCTTCAACAGTGAATTCCAATGATCCACTGTTTGTAAATGATTCAAACTTAGATTTGACAAAAAGATCCATCTTGAACATCTCTTGAGTTCCTGGAGGCTGATTGTCATTGATTACTTAGATATATACATTTTAATCCATTAAACCATTGGTTGAAACTTCAAACTAATATAATATATATTAATATTCTTCTTAAATGTTAATATTTAATCAAAAAGGCAAACTATTCACCATAGCTTTCCAAAAGGGATGATTCTGTATTAAATAGTAATCAAGCAACATTAAAGTGCAGGACTTGTTAAAGTAAGAAAAAGAGACTTATACTTAAGAAGAAAATATTAATATTTATTCCACCTCTGCATAAAACACAAAGTATGCTCTCTGTAAAGAATATGAAATTGTTAACACAAAAACAATAAAAACTGAATTCTTAATATCCTTAACAGAATTGTGTTTGATAGTTCACACTATACATCACAGTAGTAGTATCATTTCAACATATACTAAATGACATTCTACATATTATCAGTTTTAAAATAATCAGTTCAAACTAAACCATGTGTTGTGTCTCAACAGATGTAAAAGATGTGGGAGACCTCGCAAAGACTTTCCCAGACCTCGAACAGCGATTACAGGTAAACAGATGCAACACATTACATTGGATACACAAAGGAGGAGGTGCATGATACAGAGACGATGGCAAATAATGCTGGTGAAGACAATATTAGCATTTAACATTTTGAACCAAACCCAACTTTTAAATTCCCCTCTTTTAATTTATAGTATTTTACTGTACAAACAATCAAACTGCCGTTTTAATACGAAACTACTAATTTAAAAAATTGTTTTAGAGAAAAAGCAGCTGTAAAAATTATTAAAGATCATTAGATTTAAAATAAACCTCACTGTAAATTATAAAAATCTATAAATACGACATCAAGGTTGATGATATCATTGCATTGATGATATATTGTTACTGAGATGCTAAATAAGGAGGCGCTCGGGATTAGTTCATCCATAAATCAATGTTTTCCCTGTGTGTTCTCACGCTGCTATTATTGTTGTCATTGAATTATCCTTCAGCGGGAGCCGGTGCCAGGGTCACAACCAGTGCACGTCGGTTTAGAGTATCAAGTTGGAACAGTAGTAGTGCCAGTGAACGATCGCTGCCAGACACGGTACTACTGGGAAAAGGGAAAGGGGAACATGGCTTTTGTTTCCATGTAACATTAAATACACTTCTTCATACAAGTGCTATGAATGTAAATAAGTTCAAGTTTATCTGGTGATATCTGCTGCTAAGTTCGGACAATTGACAAGCACCCGAGGACATTCCAAGCCATTGTGCCTCTTCTAGCTTCTGCTACTACATGAGAGGAAATCCTCTTTTTAAATGTGTTTTGAAAATCATTTCTGTATTTTCAGAATCACTGAACACATTTCTCAGCATCTAGATGAAAAAGAAATTTAACTCCGCCTATAAAATATTTTCTCTCCCTTCTGAAGTGGAAGCGTTCCGACCTGTCCTTGGCAACCGGCAGGACGCCATGTCTCCCATCTTTGTTATGATATAGAAACAGAATTGGGGATCCCCTCATGACACCTCCACACGGTACTGGCCGGCCCTCGTCAGCAGAAATTCGTCCGTGGCAGAACGCCACGACCAGCAATAGATCTGTCTGCAAAGACTCATGGCAGAGTTGGCCAGAGGCTTGGGCAGTGAGCTTTATAGCTCCTGTTTATAGCTGACTTTAGTTCAGGATTATCGATGTCTCAACCCACTGTCACTACCTTTCAGTACAGGAACATTACCTGACAATGAAAAAGGCAGATCTCTTATACTGAAACAGGACATCGATGAAGGCAAGAGTTGTCATGGAAACTGTCCTTTATTAATGTCGATTAAATGTTAGTGTTTAAACTGTCAAACAGGTTTTTTAATCGATAATGAACGATTATTGCTGGTAGAGTCGCCCAGAATACGATCTAAAGATGTTTTTCTCAGGAGCTTGAGATTAATCTGAACTAACTCCACATGTGTTTGACCTCTCGCAGCCAGTTCCCCCCTGTGGGTCTCGGAGAGAGAGTGTGCAGGTGTACAAGGAGCACTGCAGGATGGCCAGAGAGTTCCACCAGGTCAAACATGAGATGTCCCTGCTGGAGGACCGCAAGTAAGACCCCACAATCCATTCACTATTGTGTTGTTTGTTCTGGTCCATAAACCCTTTTGTTAGGATACAAATGAAAGACTATGTGGAGCGATAGTAATCGTCTGACTTCAGATCAGAGGTTTTTGTGTAAGAGTCATGTCAGGGTCACAGCTCCCACCAGCAGAATACCTGGCTATGGGTGGCACAGTGGTAAAGTGTCTCGTACATGTCAGTTTCCTCAGCTTGCTCCAGGCTCCTCCCACAATCCAATGACATACAGCTTCGGCTTGAGTTAATTGGCGACTCTAAATTGCCCTTGTGTGGTGTGTACCCCACCGCTCGGCCAACTGGGATTTGCTCCAGCCTCCCATGACCCTCGATGGTTAAAACGTATAGATAACAAACGGATGAACAGCTACTGGTTTGTCCAGGCAAGTCATTAGAACAATTATTTTTTATATGCTTAAATGTCCCTAATTGGATAAAGGTAATTCAAGAAAAACAAATGACACTTTACCATTATAATACATCAAATGTTGGATTGGAAATCAAACTTACAAGGTTGAGGGGGTTATGGTTAAATTACCACCTGAGCTTTGGCTGCAAGTAGAAGAGCTGCAAAGCATTTTGAATCAAACGTCCACTAGATGGCGCTTGGCCGTTTATAGCCTCAGAAAATAAACCTTCAACCTTCAATAAACCTATTTTAGCAGTGATTGCATGAGACCTGTGTGTGTGTGTGTGTGTGTGTGTGTGTGTGTGTGTGTGTGTGTGTGTGTGTGTGTGTGTGTGTGTGTGAAACACTCACAGAGCACACTGTCCCCTGTGTCCTCAGCAGCTGTGGGTAGTCTTAGCAGATGGATTTTCAAAGCCTTTTACTGTTACCCTACCACCACACCTACACGCACACACTCACGCACACACACACACACACACACACACACACACACACACACACACACACACACACACACACACACACACTTGGCAGTTCCTAAAAAGAGAACAGCAGGCCGACTGATGGGATGAGTGTAGCATTGGGTTTAGATAAGAACACAATGAGTCAGACCCGTGCAACCCCACAAATCCGGACCCACTGAAACACACACATACACACACACACACACACACACACACACACGCACACGCACACGCACTCGCACACGCACACGCACACGCACACGCACACATAAACTAAGATACACACTTTCAGAAAGTTTAGATACAACTAGACGATATGGGGGAAAAAACCACAACCTTTTTGTATACTGTTACTAAATGGAATTTCTCATGAATTAGAACATTGAATACTTTTTCATAGTGGGTGAATATTTTTGTGTCAGCCAACAGCAACATGCATGACACAATGAAAGTTTTACTTCCTGTATTTTATGAGGAAGAGAACTCACAGATAGAAAACTGACATTTCAGACACTTGCATGTGTTGCAAGGATGACAAAACGAAATTTGACAAAATGCACTCGCAGTATCAAACCAGAAACACAAAGCAGCATTCATCAGAAACTTTAACTCAAATTCATGAATGTCATGAAAGTGAAAGTTATGACACCCAACGACAAAAACAACAAATATGGGTTTGGGTTTTAAAAAGTTGGTCATAGTGGAATAATGGAGTTTTAGAAAAACCCTCTACAGTGTATTTATAGAAACAATAACTCAAGATTTGATATCGAAGCCTAACATATAAGGAATAAACCTTGAGTGAAAGAGTTGGTGGGGGATTGAGGTTTTATTTTGGTGACTCGGGGGTGGTGTGGTAATTTGTTGTAACTTTTTTCAGATCTACACAGAGAAATGACAAAAGGAACTATTGGTTTAAAGCCTTTTACTTTGAAAATACCTTTGTTTTATATGTATTCATCAGATTCAGGGTCAATTCTCTGTTTTGAAGAATTAGTTTGAGCTGACCTCTTCCCACATAAACATGCACATGTACAGACGCACGCCCACATTACAGTGTGTGCTGTTTCTAGAAGAGGAGGAAGAACATCCTCTTGTATCTGAGTCTCTTATTATTCACTTTAAATCAAACTGTGTCTTCGGTTAAAAACTCATGGTTAAAAATAACTTGTACTTAATTATAGCAGGAAACGATTATGAAACCATTCACAGTCTGTCTTTGTGTTGAGTATTAGATAATAAATAAGGTTATCCACATCAAATCAATTTTTCTTATTTGATAATAATCAGGAAATATGTAATAACTGAATGTAGAGTGTGGACATGGAGACACATAGACTCCATTAAAAATGATGCCTGCATTTCTTTTTTCATACTGTCAATTGTCAACGATTTACTTTCAGTTAAATTATACAGAAGTCTGTAAAATATGGTGAATTGATTGGTCAGCGTTGGCTCAAGAATATTTTTGTGGCTCTTAAATCATTATGATAAGCAATAACAGGTTTTTATTAATAAATCTGTCGACAGTTCTACACTCAGAGAAACTCTCATCTACACCGCAGCTGTTTTACATTAGACATCATGTTTATGACTTGGATTTGTCCTAAAAAAACAAACAGATCATTTTTCCTTATAAACAAGGCAACAACTTGTGGTGGAACTCGTTTGACCCTGACCACCAAACGTCCCACTGACTTATTTCAGAGTGGATAACTTTGTTGTAACCACAGCAACAGGGTTTTTTCCCTTCTCAGCTCTTCCTGCAAGTTTCCATTGTTCCCATAGTTCTCGAGGTTTCTGTGGTTCCTCCCATTGTATAGAGTCATGACAGATGTAATTTCCTCATAGGTATGAATGTGTGTTACCATCAGCCTTTATTCTGAAATGGGAAGCTTTTATAAGTGTTTCCCTATACTTTATTTAATGCATTTTGATTATTTCCTTGAAGGGATGTAGGAACCTGCTCTTAAATTTCGGTCTCCCTCGTCCATGTAGGCGTAAGCTGCTGGCGGAGCTGGTGGAGGACGAGAAGGTGGCCGTGCAGATCGCCCGTCTGGAGGAGGAGTTCCGGCGTCTGGCGGAGGAGAACCGCAGCTTGGTGACTGTCCACAACGAGCGCGCCCAGCAGCTGGAGAGTCTCTGCCTGTCTGACCCAACCAGTCGCGACTCCTCCTCGTGACCCCTGACCTCTGCAGCACCTGAGCGTGGCGTCCAGGGAACCAACCAGAACCAGATATAAAGGCTCAGGCCGCGGCCCCTTCGTTCTAGACGCCGGCGGTCTGTGAATCAGTTAATTACACACACAGACGCCGTGTTTGTTCATGTGTGAGTCATGTGTTTGAACCGCACATGTGCTGTCATCATCAGTGTGAAGGTGTTAGAGAGAATCTACCGAGCTACGACACGAGCCCGTCCTCCCGAGTGCACTGTGTGGTTGTTATGTGATGTTCAGGGAACCTTGGCTGGTAAAATTCACAATGTCAGCGGCTGTGAAAGTGACCAGATCTGTGAGCTATACCTATATCTCAGGTCCTGTGGAGACTCAGATCTCTCACCTGAGGTCTGGATGTGGTCCAAATGTTTCGAGGAGTGTTTCCCCCTGTACCTGCCTGTCGGGTTCTTGTTATGGTAAAACAGAAAATGATTTATCTGGGAATTGTAGCCTGCGTGTGAGGAGCAGCACTGTTGATTGTTAGGAGTTGTACATTTTATTTTCCATGTAGTGTGTCTCACTCACCTGTACAAGGGGAAGTACACAACAACTGTTGCTTTCCGTCCTCGACTAATAATAAAATGCATTTTATTTTAACACCAGTGTCAGTTCCTTCCTGTAGTTTCATTTCTCCAGGTTGCTGCTGTTGTGTTTGGAGATGTTGTGTCACTTACTTGAAATAAGGAACTAGATTGTGGGGCTTTTTTCATGAACAGATTAGCTCATTCTGGAATTATGAAACGGTCATCTGATAAACCGGCTTCAGCCTGGCTTCCTTTTTTCCTCGTTGAAAACATGTGACACTGGCCCCATCAGTGCTTTGTATCCATGGTTATTCTGCTGTGTTCTACTGCCTGGGAGCCCAGTGCTGTTTATTTTTATAAGTTTTTATCGTGCACTATCCCTGTCGGTATTAATGTCGACATCCGATCATAGATATTTCACACCTGACACCTTAAAAGCCACAAAATGTTTAAAGTAAGGGAGGAGGAATCTTCAAATGACGTTAGGTTGTGCTCTTTTACAGCCGCTAACCAATCATACCTCGATGCTCTTATTTTGACGGCTTGAGCTCACATGAAGATTTACGACTTCCAGCTAAGAAAACAACACACAAATTGAAATGACAAGAACCCTTAGTCTCCTTCTCTGTTTCATTCATCGAGTAAATCCCTGCTAATCTGAATCTAAAAAGACTTTCCCAGTACATGATCCTGTCCAAACACTGGGTTAATATCCAATAACCTTAATCTCTGGACTTGTGTTCCTGGTAAATCTATAAAAGTTTTTCCTTTTCCTGGGAACAGCCTTGTTACTTCACCCCCCCCCCCCCTGGATCCAAGGGTGGGATTGGTATGGACGGGAAAACCTGCTTGCTCATCCTTTATCAGCAAGACTGCGTGAGTCAGCGTTTGCTCTGTTCCACCCAGAGCTGTTGCAACACACACACACACACACACACACACACACACACACACACACACACACACACACACACACACACACACACACACACACACACACACACACACACGCACACACACACATGCTCCCTCCCACTCACATACTCACACACAGTGACATATGACTGAGTCAAGCTCAGTTTTTACTTGGTACGTGAGCTGAGCTGAGGCTTTCTGGGAAGCGTAGTCTGGTTGGACGACATTCCTTTGAGAAATAAGCATGTGTGCTCACCAGCAGGAACTTTCTCTCCCACTCTGCTTGGATATACATGAATGAAGTCAGCTGTGTAAGGTAGGCACGTTTTTGTAGCTATTTTCATGTTTATCTTATTAAGTGTGTGACCTGGTAGAGAATCAGTGGTGATATGAGTTTGTGTGTGTTGTGTGTGTGTGTGTGTGTGTGTGTGTACATCCAGATGTCCCTGATGGCCATGTCTGCTCCCCGGGCGTCTGTGTTTACCTTTGAGTCGACGGTGCATTCCTCCCATGTGCTGCGCTGCCTGGACGACCAGCGGCGGCGGGACGTGATGTGCGATGTGACCGTGGTGGCCGAGGGTCAGAGCTTCAGGGCCCACCGCTCGGTGCTGGCCTCCTGCAGCGAGTACTTCACCCACAGGATCTCCTCCCTCACTCAGCAGGGAGCCGTGCTCACTCTGCCACAGGAGGTGAGACTCACCAGCTCATTGCTCCACACGAGAAGATAGATGGTTTATATAAAAAAGTAAACAATGGATTTCTAGAGCCACCTAGATCAGCAGATTGGATTTTTCTATTTTGCTATGATAAGAAAACCATTTTGATCTCTATCTGTCTTTCTTTCTTTTTTTCAACAAAACAAATTCATTAGATTAGGCGGATGATTCATTCATGAGCTTCTTTAAATAAAGGGAACAAGAGAAACTAGATTTCCTGATCACATGTGTAGTATTTATAACTGAAGCAGTAGAAGTCCTACAATGCTGGGTTTCATTTAGCAGATTAATAGCTTTATTTTCACATCTGGATTGTATTGTGTGCATTTTTATCTGCCTGAAAATATTAAAAGATGACCTGCTTCTATCCAAGACTGTAAATCAAGTAAACCCAGGATAGACAGTAATGTAATGTCTCCTCTCTGACAGGTGACAGCTGCTGGTTTTGAGCCTTTGCTGAAGTTTGCCTACACGTCCAAACTCCTCTTCGGCAAAGACAATGTCTTAGAAGTACGCAGCTCGGCCTCTGTCCTCGGTTTCAGAGACCTGGACGAGGCGTGCTTTGAATTCCTCCTCCCTAAGTTCTTCTCCAGCACCAAGGGCTCTGCCCCGTGTCCCAGAAAGACCTGTTGCAAGAAGAAATACAAGAGGCAGTTGTCAAAGACACAAGACAGCTTCACAGACTATGACGCCGTGTTGTTGGAGGAGAAAGAAGTCAAACCAGTTGATGACTCACCCTCTCAGCAGGAAGTGGCTCGGCCCTGCGAGAAATCAGAGGGCAGCAAACTGGGAAGTCAGAAGAGTGCGGCCACCACCGCTGCTGCGGCTGAGGGGGCGAGTGACGTCTTCCTGCGATGTCCGAAGTATCGCAAGTTCCAGCAAGCGTGTAGGAAGGATGCTCGTGCTGCAGAGAAGAGTCTAACCCCGGCCGTCCGGGATGAGTGCGGCCGGTCCTGCTCACCTTGTTCCAGCGGCGCGAACAGCAAGAATGAAACTAAACAAACACATCCGGCCAGACTCAGGGACAACGGAGCGGATCAGCGACGGACAACTGAAATACATGAAAAGACAACAGATGTGGGCAGTGGGGGGGCTGAGAAAGACACAAATGAAAGAGAGAGGACATCGGATGATATGATGAAGATGGAGGAAGAGTTGGAGCAAGCCGCTGGGGTCAGCTCTCGGGTTAGATCTGGTGTGGAAGCAGTCTCCGTGGCCGAGAGGTCACCAGGGTTAATATTGCACCACTGCCCGCTGAGGGCCTCAGCTGAAGCCCCCTGTGACCCCGTGATGAGGAGGTCACAGGGGTCGGAGAGGGTCGTCATGGACCTGAGAGACGACAACAAAACAAGGGAGTCTGGTGGAGAAGAGCCAGTGTCCATCCTTCAAAGGGCAGAGGAGCAGGCAGACGCTGAGAGGGAAAGAGGAATCATGGACAGAGCGACCCTATCAGTGAACCATGCCAGAGAGGGGAGCCCCCCGGGGTCGGATGAGGGCTCGTCGGACCCTGACGCCGGAGGATCCTCCAACACAGGGAGCGGACCCCTGCAGGCCGCATCTGAGGATTGGCTGAAGCGTCACGTCGACCTCGGCTCCATCAGCTCGGACTGCCCCTTCCTCCAGGATCTGGACCAGGGCAAATGTTTATGGAAGGGAGCGGAGCTGTCGGAGTGCGCGTCCCAGTCGGGGGTCTCCTCCCTGAACTCGGGGGAGGACGGAGACTCGGAGACGGAGACGGAGGGAGACAGCGAGGCCTACACGAGAGAGAGAGCCAGACAGGTGAGCAGCTGGGAAGCAAGTCTGCTGAGGCTCTACTGTAAAAAAAAAGCTCCTGCTGAATGAATGAACCTTTAACTTTAAGAATCAGCGATTTCTCCCTAAGTGTAGATTACACTACTCTGTGTGTTCAAGATTAGAGTTTTCAGGTACATTATATCAGATTGTTTGCATTCACGTCACAGAAAGTAAAATCGCTATGGTGCCAAGTTAATGATTCACCAATGGTGATAATGATGTGTGTGTGTGTGTGTGTGTGTGTGTGTGTGTGGTGACCCTGAGCATGTGTCTGGCTAATTGGTCCAGAGTCCAACTCAGCTGAATTTGACGCCTCAGCCCGATGAGTTAGCAGGCGTTTCACAAACAACAGCTCTGGGTGAATTTTCTCACGCCACCGTCCAGACTGTTATTCCCCGTTTGTCCGAAAAAATGCTTCAGGTCTGCAGACACTGAGTTGAGGTCGTTTAGGTGCAAACAGTGGTTTTATTTACACAAGATAAAAAACACTGCATGATTTATACTGCTCCTATAAACTGGTGAGTGCACGTTTCCTGTCACACGTTGGCAGCGGCGGCAATAAGCCAGCACCCGACCTCTGCTTTTAAAAGTTAACTAGAGTTAATTCATTAACCACTCGGTAAAAATATAACTTTCAGAACTCGTCTGACTTTTGCTTTGCTTTAAAAACAATTAACAAGCTCTGCTCGGATGTTTGACAACTTTACATTAGCAGAAATCAACCAGGTACATTTTTTATTTATTTAGATTGAAGAAACAATGATTTGCTTAGTTTTATTAATGTACACATAAGAATAAGAATCCAAAGATGGCTCCAGGGGCTTGAAAAGTCTCCAAAGGACAGGAAACAGGTAACAACATTGACAGTCAAAGTAAAAGAATATAATTAGTTTTACATATAGTACTTTGGCAAAAACTTATCTCATATAAACTCATGTAAAAGTACAATGAATCAGATAGATTAAATACACATCTCTAGTTCCTGAATGTACACAAACATATCAGCAGAATGGGAAGAATTTGGTAAAAAATGTCATTAGACAACATAGATAAAATAGAAGATTAATACACAAAATGGACAACATGCTGTAGACACAATATCAAGAATATTTATTTGATTTTATTATGTTTATTTTCAGTTACAGTGCATATTGATAACGCAAATGAAAATATGCCCGATTTAGCCCAGAGGCTAATTCTAATCTGTGGTCCCTGGTCAGGTGTAGAGCTAAATTCAAATAACCAGTTACTTGTCATGATGAAGTTTATATGGAAATCATTTGATATTATGAGTATTTCTTGTTTTTAATATAGTGCCTTTCAAAACCAGAGTTACAAGCTGCATCACAATATAAAATCTAAGATCATGCTTTGTAATGCAAGAAAAACAACCAACTACTAACAACCGTAGATTCTTAACATGTCATCTACAGCATGACTTCATATGAAATGATGTTCTCTGACTCTGCCCCTTCATTGATGTCGATACTCTCACTGTTGAACCATCTTTGTAAACTCTCTCCTCTGCTTCCTCAGGTGCAGCTGCCCTTCTCTGTGGACTGGATTGTGGATCTGGGCAGAAATGACTTCCAGCAGCTGCTGAAGCAAGAGGTCTTCACGGCGGAGCAGCTCGAGTTCGTCCACGACATGAGACGCCGCTGCAAGAACCGGCTGGCGGCCCAGCGCTGCCGCAAGAGGAAGCTAGACTGCATCTACAATCTGCAGTGTGAAATCCACAAGCTGGTACAAGTCTTTTTTTGAAATCTCTAATTCATTTGCAGATTCTCGTTTTGCAGACATGTTAATTAGGGTGTGTGTGTGTGTGTGTGTGTCACAGAAGACGGAGAGGGAGAAACTGATGGTGCAGAAGAGCCAGCTGAGCCAGATGAAGGTGGCCACACGTCACAGCGTGTCTGCCTTGTGTCACCGGGTCTGCAGCGAAGCCAACCTGCAGCCGGAGCAGCTCCAGGTGCTGGCCAAGTACATGTCCCCAGACTGCCCCCTGACCTCCCTCTTCCCCCACATAGACGCTCTCCTCTCACAGTCCGGGTTGCCTCTGCCCCCCCCGGCCTCTGAGGAGGACTGGTGTAGCTCCGGCAGAGACACGGTCACAGGAGACGGGACAAACGTCCAGCACAGACACTGAAAGTCCACATTAAACTCACAGGTTCATGGAGCTGGAGCTGTTAGATCAAACCAAAGGTGTCGAACAGTATCTGAGGACATTCCCGTGGACTGTGGACTGACAAGTGGCTGCAGGATAAAACAATCGCATACGGGATGATAATATGATAAGACGTGAGATAAGTGCATTTATAACGACAAGGCCTGCACACAGCTAACGCTACCATTCTGTTTCAAACCTATATCGAGAGGTTAGGAATTCATTCCTGGTGTCCAAAACCATTCACGTTACTTTTTCCCCGACTCTTTATTCAGGGGTGTTGTCAACCCAAACTGTGCACTTGCTCTCGGATATTTTATAACTGATTTTCTGTCTCCGTGAAACGTCTGTTCTCTGATTTCTCCTTTTCTTCTGTGTGATTAATGTTTTTATCTCTGAAACAATATCAGCTTTATAAATATAAATCAAGTGGGAACAGTGCGTGTTTATGATTCAATGCTTGATTACCTCAGGAAGACAAAATCAATGTGTGAATGTGTGTGTGTGTGTGTGTGTGTGTGTGTGTGTGTGTGTGTGTGTGTGTGTGTGTGTGTGTGTGCTTGTATTGTATTTTGGTACAGTTTGATACAGCAGCCTGCACGGCACAGTGTTGGTTCTTCCCTCAGACATCTGGACAAAAGGACTCGTCACATTCAGACTCTGGTCGTACGTCTGACTCTTGTGTTTTTTTTGCACAGTCACTGTGGTCGTCCTTCCTCAGACGACCACAGTGAAACAGCTCCTTTTAGTCTTTAGAGCTTTGGGTTGCTCAACAAAAAACGATTTTAAATGGTTTTAAAGGAGACATACAATGCACAGTTTCTTCCTCTAGTTGTATGTAAAAGTTAAAGTTAAAAGCACATTGGCCTACATTTGCATAATGTGCACATTGCCCCCTTTAAAAATCAGGTAAAGCATGAGCGGAGTCCGACATGTTGGGGTCTTAAAGCTAAAGAAGCTGAAATCAAATGTTTCAGACAGAGGTTGAAAAGAGGAGCTGCAGCAATGGACAATATTAGGAAAGTGATGTGTTTTCTGCACATTAGAGCATTTAAACATTTTCAAGTCCAAATTAAATGATGTGTCTGAATTAGGCAGAATATGTCTCCTTTAAATGGTGCTGTGTACACGAAAAAGTAATTTCAATGAATGGAATCATTGCTGGTAATTTTATCAAAATCCTCCCCCTGACGGATGCAGTACGAGCAGATTTGTGTTTTTTATTGTGTCTCCTGTTTCCAACGATCAACAACATTGTTTGTTTTGTGCATCCCAATAATTACCCAGTTTTCTGCAGCTCTTTCTGTTCTTCTCTACGTGTTCGTAGTAAATCTCTGACACTTATGACAACTTGATACCAGGCTTCACTGTATTTTATGTGCACACTGTATATTTATTGATTTACAACAATCATCCCAGTGCAGCTGCTCTTCCAACGACGAGAGTAAAGTATGAAGTTGATACTGTACGTGCAGGAAATGAGAAGATGCAGAGTAAGCATATCATAGTTGTCCATGATCGTGGATTCTTAATGTGTTTATTGATGTTTGATAAGAACATATTTCTCTCAGACACCAAGTCAACGTCATGCTTGTTAACACTGGTGCTTACTGCCCTCTAGTGTTAATAGACTGAGCTGTATGGATGTGTACCATAGGAAATGCTGGAACAGTTTCTACTCATGAAGGAACTTGACTGTGCAAAAGGATTCCTCATATTTTTTTTACAAGATAAATGTTAATAAACTAATCACCATTAAAATGTAACGTGGCTCCAAACACTAAAAACCTGTTTGTTATCGTCTCCCTCCGCTGATGAATATGAGTGATGCAGTGTTATTAAAAACCAGGAGTGAGGTTAATGAGATGTAAAATGTGTCAGAGTTCAGTGGGAGTGATGAATAGCTGAGCTCAGCAGGTCTGCACAGAACTCATCCTTCAAACCGGACACGAGTTATTAATGATTTAATACTTTCACTTTGTTTCTTCACTGACTCTCTCTCCCTCCTCCTCTCACCTCTGCTCACTCTAATTTACTCTCAGAGTTTCTCATTCTTTTCACTCCTGCTCTTTCTCTACCTCTCTCTCTCTCTCTCTCTCTCTCTCTCCCAGGAGGCTGGTTTAATTAGCAGATACTTATTTCACAACTCAATTTTCTTTTTATGTGCACAAACATGGTGTCGAACTCCCCAGGTGACGGCGAACCCACGCTACAACCTGTAAATCACAGAAATGTTGGTCGCTCTCACCGGCTGTTCGTGGCGTTATTATAAAAAAGAGAATAAATCTGCAGGTAAGATTGAATTCACAGAAATTCTTTGTAGTATTTTATATTTGTGTTATAAATTAAGTGTTCTTGTAATGTATTGTATGTAATCCATTCATTTATAAAATGGAAAATAATAGATGTTTTGACAAGATGACTCAACTGCTTAATGGTCTTGAATGTTAAATTACATTGAAATCAATGTAAAAATACAAAAAATACACATCCTATCCATAAATGTATGTATTTTTTGTTGTTGAAAAATCTGTGTAGAATAACAAAGTTACTTGGTGTTTATATAATGGCAAGTAAAACTTCTACTACTACTACTATTACTACTACAACTACTAATAATAATAATCATCATAATCGTCATTATAGGAATAAAATATATATAATTAAAATATCAAAACAAATAAAAACAACATTAGAGGTAATGTATGTGATATTAGTGTTAGAGCTTCTCAAAACATGGTTACAAAGTGATTCACAAATAATAATAAAAAAGTTCAAATTAACATACAAATTAAGTACAATACAAAAACACAAAAACGAAAAAAAGCAGAAATAAATAAAAGAATTCAGGCAACTTTTACCTGACCTTTGGCCTTAGTTCTACTTTACTTTTTTTTACTTTAACTGCACTTGGCCGTTTATAGCCTCAGAAAATAAACCTTCAACCTTCAATAAACCTATTTTAGCAGTGATTGCATGAGACATGTGTGTGTGTGTGAGTGTGTGTGTGTGTGTGTGTGTGTGTGTTTGTGTGTGTGTGTTCAGCATGACCACGTAACCATCTTTGAGGTTTGAGGCATCTTATAAATTAGTAAATTGACCTTGGCGGTCCACTCACACAAGCTATAAAAGTTCAGTCACTTTAATCACAAGCTATTAAGATGACTACACTCCTGAATCGAATGCCTGCAGTTGACCTTATCTGACAACAGATGGCGCCACATGAGCAAGTCTCCTCTGTAATATATAAATACTTGCAGCTGAATAATGTGAGAATCTGTTTCTCTCCATGTGCTTTAACTGCTTCAGTGTTCTCTGATCTAATGTGGAGCTGTCACTTTTAATCTGCGTCAGTCCAGCCGTTCCTCATGATCCTTTCTTTCTGTTACCGACTCCATGGAGCTGAAGTCTGGATCATTCCGTGGCTCTTGGGTCTCACTTCTCCCTCGGCGTCTTCTCCTCTCTCCCTGCTTCTCCTCCGTTGTGTTTCTGTGTCGCTGTGAGAATATGTGGGTGTTTTATGGAGGTGGTTCTCTGGCAGCCGAAGCTCCACAACTACAAAGAGCACAATATGTTGGGCTGATAATTCTCAGTAATGAAAGCTCAGATCTGTGCCAGGTGTTGTTGTCACAGGAGGAGCCTTGTCCCACAATTAAATAAAACTTTCATTTCATTGTTTTAGGTTTAATTGCATGTTTTCTTGACACGCACCCCAACAACAAATTGATTTATCCCATCATCCACTTATCGCTTGATGAATTTCAGATGACAAACATTCTCCCCAACTTGCTTCCACTGCGTTTTTCGGATGGTTTAATGAGTCTTAACGTGAGCCAAGAGCAGACGAGCAAATCTTCTCCCTCAGGCAGAGAATAATCCACTCAGTCATGTGGTTCACTAATGAGAACCTGAGAGTCCTGGATCAGCCCGGAGACACATTTCTCAGTCGAAAGCAATAAAACTTGGACGTCGGTTCGCTGCCTGGTTGGTTTTGAGGTCAAAGGTGAAAAGGCAGATTCGTACTTTGGTGTGAAATCAGTGGCTTTACCTCATTCTTCACCGCTTTGCGATCAAGAATGAACAAGAACAATCCACAAGCGGTGTAATCAGATGAGGACACGTGTGGGTTTGTGGGTCGCGTGGTGGTTTTCCAGATTAACTCATGCTTCTAGAGTGTGACACCACGCCACTGTCCTCATGACGAGCTAAACAAACGCTGTGGAATTCAAATCCTCAGACGGAAACATTGTTATAATCCGTGTGGATGCAGGACGAGAACCTAACACAATAACATAGGGAGACAACACGTCATAAATCATTACACGCTCACTGTTTGTTGTGTGAAAGGCGACAAACCACATGATACAATTGATTTGATCAAGTTCTGCTCCTCATCGAGATCATATGAGGCCACGGAACGACATGAAGGCTTCAGCGTCGTGAAGACAGATGTGCAGAGTCGAAAACACCTTCATACACAAACCAGAGGCTTCATGTTGGAAGATAGAGAGTGGTCCATTAATAATAGCTCATCTCTGGGTGCAGGTTTAATGAGATTATGGAGAAGAAGAGGGAATTTATATAAAAGACACTGGAAGCAGCTGGATTCCAAGAGCACAGGAGGAGACAAAATAATGGAGGATTGAGTGGGTGAGAAAAGGAGAAATGATTTTGTATATACCGTATGTGTGTGTGTGTGTGGGTCTGTGTGTGTCTGTGTGTGTCTGTGTGTCTGTGTGTGTGTGTGCATACAGCAATAGCTTCGCGCAGATGTCGGCGGATGCCCATGAAAAAAATGACTTCATCCAGTTACCATGGAAACCGAGGTTAGGCTTTGGCAAGTGAACTCATGTCCAGTTTAGAACCAGAAACAGTTTCTTCTCTGGTGAAAAATAAAAGAAGAAAAATAACACACACACACACACGCAGCACAGAGTCAGAAACAAGGAGAAACACAAAACTCACTCTTCCATCAACAACAACACACACAGGTTCCTGACGAGCATCTAAACCTGAACCTCCCACAGATCATTAAAGACTCCCGGGTGTTTCTTTTAACTGTTAAACTCTTTTCCTTTCTTTGCAGCTCCCACCTTTTCGTCGCTATAAATACAAATGTATTGTTAAACTGCCTGATTAAACTGGGCTCACGTGACAGGCAGCTGGAGGAAGGAGCTTCAGCGACATCTATATAAAACTCTAACCTAACACGGACTGTTAGAGACTTACTAAAGAAATCAAATTCTGAGATTGTTGATATTTAAATTATGAGAATACATTTGTTATTGAGTGAGGAAAACAGCCATTACAATATGAGGATAAAGACAATTTAGTCCTTAGGGAATAAGCAGCATCTCATTGTTTGTTGATAAACCGACGTAACCAACAATAACGATAAGTATTTATTTATTCGTACTTAAGTTTAACGTTAACAAGATGCTCCACATTCCTCATTTTAATGCAGGGGACAGACTGATCGCCTCATGTTCTTCCTCTTAAATGACACGTAGCCAAAAATCACGACTTCATCCTCGAGATCTCAGCTATTTCTCCTTCTTTAAGTGCCCCTGATTTTTCATTGTGCTAACCAGCATCACACCCACGCACACAGCAAATAACTTAAAACCATTAAAAAGCAATGCATGTTCAGTTCACATGATGCAAAGGGTCAACATTACTTTCTTCGGCTCTCGTTACGTCCCGGGGGGGCGGCAGGTCGCCCACACAGTTTGCGTGGAGGTTAAAGAGAGAGAGAACTTCAACAACAACACTCACACAGAAATGGAAAAACTGAAATAAAGTCAGGAAACTTGTCTTTCAGACAGACAGGCAGATGTTTAGGAGTAAAAACACACAAATAATACAAAATAAAACTTGTCAATGATTCCAAGAAGTTGTTTTTAAACCCCAAAGGTTTGATATTTTATAGTTAAACACACGTTATCGTAAATTACTTTAAATTAAATGAAAACACAAATACAACCAAACATACAGAACTTGAATTAGGATATAATGTACACGTAAATGTTAAATGCTCGTATTTACTGGATTGTTTATTTTGTAAAATGAAAGTTATCACATCAGCAGACATGAACATCTGGGAAAGGTTCGTATTTCATAAAGGTTCATATTGGCTGATTGTAAATCGGCTGGACTCCAGTATTTACTGGTTTATTTTGTTTAGTCAGAGTGAAAAGCTGTTAAATTAGAGGAAGTGAGAATAATATCTCAACCATCTTAAAGGAATTGTACCCAAACAGAGGCTGACGTCATAATGCTTTAAATAATCTTGTACACTAACACCAAAGAGCGTCCAGGTGGGTTTTCTGTCGAACTGAAGTCAGAAACTTAAACCACGAGTTCCCAAAACTCTCCTGCAACGTGTCCAGCTCCTGAGTCCAAGTGGCTTCAGCTCCGGTTTACTGCAGAAAGTGAAAAATGCAGCAAACAACAATGTTCGACTCTGATTCGGACCAGAGGAGCTGAACTGCACAGAGGGTTCTCAGACGTCCATGGAGTGGCCGTGTGGTGTGTGTCTGTCCCTCTCTGTCCTCCTGTGACTCCACTCCGTCCCATCCTTCACCCCCCCCCCCCCACCCCCCTCTCCTCTCATTGTTTGAAGCAGCCGGAGCAGCTGGTCTGTCTTTCGTCGTCGTACCGCGGTGACACGGTGTCCGATACCATCGATTTCATGATTTCATTCTCCGTGGCCATGATGTGCTTGACCAGGAAGTTCGCAGCTTCACTGATGTTGAGATTATCCTGAAAGAGAGAGAGAGAGAGAGAGAGAGGAACTGCTCAGTAAATTGTTCTTGCTCACGTCGTGGAGGTTTGGTTTTCATCTGTGTTTTGTTTGTCCGCTTGTTAGCAGGATAACAAAAAAACTACTGTACCGATTTTCATGACATTTTCAAGGAAGGACCAATTAAATGGCGAGATACTTCCTGCCTGTTGAAAATGTGTCTCACTCTTAACTGTCACCTTCATGTGTGGAAGCAAATGGGTTTAAAACCTCTTCCTGTCAATACCGTAAACATTTTAGTTTTCTTGCTGCGCCCGAAGAAGGACGCGTGTCTCTGTTTTCCAACCCCAACTCTGACACCTCTGGCTGAGCCTGCACCTTGTAACCTTTGACCTTTCAGAATGCTGAGGCTCGATGGCACGAGGATGACACAGCACTTTGGCTGCACCCAACACAGCAGTGTCAACAGGGGATGTGTGAATGAAGACGTTTGTAGAGTTAATAGCTATCTGCTAATAATGCACTTATAATGTAATTAGAGTAAAATAAGTTTGAATTTGACTAAAGATCCCTGTAGTATATTTCATTTATTGCTATTACAATAAGATTCCATGACATCTTGGATTTTAATGTGTTATTTTGAAGCAATGTGATAGAGCTGTTGGATTGAGGATGAACAAAATATATAAACCGATGGTCGGTCTAATTCTTTAACAGAACTCCACTAATGGTTTTTAACTGTTAATCTCAGTGGCCTCTTCTAACCCTGATGTGTAAAATCGAACTCATCGAGCCACTTTCCACGAGGGCATGAAATTCCAGTCGGGATGTTTTTCTCTGACTGAGGTGTACGTGATGGGAGACGTCTCCACTGAGTGTGTCAGACGCTCACTGCTAACGGACGATTACTGACACGGGAAATACACTCATCCACATTCTTGAGAGTGTGCTGAGAGTTGAAAGAAAAGAGGCAGCTGGAAACATCCCCGAGACATCACCTGTTGGTTTGTGAATGAACCTCATGAAGTGTTGAAGAGAAACTACAGATTAAGACCATGAACTCCTCAGGAAAATTATAGTAAGTTTCTCATAGACTTCTATAGAAATTGACCGGTAGAGTCGCCCTCTGGTGGTCATTCGAGAGAATACAGGCACTTCCATATCGGCTTCACTTTCTAGACCCCGAGTCTATGACCTATTTTATCAACAGTCGACGCTTTAGACAAAGTATTTCTTGACTCGAGCTTCACGGATCATCATGATAATTCCGTCATCTCACCTTAGCCGAGGTCTCGAACCACCCGACGAAGCCGTGGTCCTTGCAGAACTGGTCCATTTTGATGGCGCTGTTGCTCAACTCTCGGCCCTGGTCCGACTTGTTGGCCAGCAGCACGGTGGCGATGCTCTGTCCGTTCTCCAGCCTCAGCTTGGAGTCCAGGTCCTCCTTCCACTTGATGACCGCCTCGAAGGTGGTGGGCCGCGTCACGTCGAACACGATGAAGGCTCCCATGGCTTCACGGTAGTACACTCGCGTCATGTTTCCGAAACGCTCCTGACCTGTGACAAACACACAAACACAAACACACATTCATGAGCACAGCAGCACCGATGAGGAAATCTCATTGTTCTCTTGCATTTCTGTGGTGAAATAACTAAGTCTGTGGTTAGCGGCGCTGGTATTTCATGAACCAGCACATTCCTGCAGTCTTACGTTCACGTTTCACAAGATCCTCAATGCAAGAGCTTGTTCCTGCTTATAACAGGACCACTTAAAAAACTTATGATAAACTTTGACCTCCTGTTGATAAAACATATCTGTGAGGAGTCAAACATGTGACATGTCAGGTGAATTGTGCAGGGATTGAAATGAGGAGCTTAAGGAGCAGGTTAGAACAGCTGTCAACACGACCGGCCCTGTGGCGTCTACTTGTGAGTCAGAGTTTGAGCCTGAAGCTGTGTGCGTCCTGCTTGTTTACATGACATGCCCTCTCAGCAGAAAATGTAGTATTGGCCGATAAGTATTAGTCGCTTTAGTCTTTGCTAGAAGTCCTTGGCGTCATTTCTCGTGGTCCCCTTGAGGGACAGGAAATGGAAAAAAGGGTTGAGTAGTTCCTCTTTTTGTGCAAGAGAATGTGTGAATGATTTTCCTGAGTCACACTGAGTCGTCATCTGCAGACACACGCGTCTCACAGGTCACCTGATGCAAGATGGTGCAGTTTACATGACTTTTAAAAGCAGATAACGTTTTTATAAATTAGAGCAAACACACCGTCCTGACTTTGTTTAACCCCACTCCTCAAAGCCATGGATTTAAAATAGGTAGAGTTGACTGGAAATACGTAATTTAATTTAGTGGATTTGAATTAACTGCTTAAAGCACGTGCTGGCATTTGTGTGTATGTGTGTGTGTGTGTGTGTGAGAGAGAAAGAGAGAGATATTCTGAGTAATGATGTTTTGCTTTTCGTTTAGGCCACAATGACGCTCCTGTGACTGGGCTTAAAAATCTCCCTCACATGGAACCAAGCACATGATGCAGCCCCATACCTATGAGTGAATGATAGTGTGCTCATCCCTAAGCAACAATTAGTGTGTTAGTGTGTGTGAGTGTGTGGGTGTGTGTGTGTGTGTGTGTGTGTGTGTGTGTGTGTGTGTGTGTAGGTGTGTGTGACAAAGTGACAGTGCATCCTCAAGTTTTGAAAGTTTCACAACTTTACTAGTCATGCCACAGTGTCAGATTCTAGTTAAACTTTATCTCCTCTCATTATCATCTGTTCAGAAACACTCACAATCTCACTTAACAACTTTTTCACTTTTTTTTCAGTAATGGTTTAGAAAATGTATTGTTTTTAGCAGATTTTACGCGTAAAAACAACCCAAAATGCTCCATTACGCATCAGTGAGTGGATCTGGATCCTGCACATGATCTCAGTGTCAACTTGTCTCTCTCACAAACACACACACACACACACAGCCCATGCCAGACATGAAGACCCCCGCTGTCCCACCTGCGATGTCCCACAGCTGCAGCCGCACAGTCTCCGAGTCGCAGTTCAGGACCTTCAGGGCGAAGTCCACCCCGATGGTGGCCCGGTAGTTGTTGGAGTAGGTCTGGTGCACGTAGCGCCTGATGATGGAGGTCTTCCCCACCCCGAGGTCCCCGATCACCAGCACCTTGTACAGGTGCTCCTTCCGGGGCCCCTGCATGCCGTTGGCCTGGGTCGGGTGGTTGGTCATTCCAGATGTTTGGGCTCTCAGACGCGCCAGATGTTCTCCAGATGTTCGCTTCCCCCTTGGGTGTGAGTCTGGACTTCTTCTTCTCCCTCTCTCGTCCTGCTTCCTCTCCAGTGTCTCAGCTTCTCTCAGTCTCTCTCAGACTCTCTCTCTCTCTCCTCCCTCCCTGTGGGGAAGTGTGATCCTCCGTAGGGGCCGTGCCTCATGGGAACTTGTGACCTCGCCTCCCGGGAGCGGTGCGCAGCGGTGCGCACGGTTCCATGTGGAGAGGGTCTGGTGAGCCGCTAATGCAATTCACTGTAAACCACATGATGTAACTGTTGTCATACTTTAACCCTTTGTGGGGTCAAACCGTGCCTCGGTAATAAAAGACACAGATAAGTTATGGAACACTTTAAAAAGAGAAGAGATGAAAAAGAGCTGCTCACAGTTCAACATTTCCTTTTCATCCTTAAATGTCTGTTTACAAGAAGTGATTGGAGAAATACTCACACGTTTTACTCAGTAAGAGTATGAATAATATACACAAATAAATATAGTCAAACACAAGTGGAGTAAATGTGACCACTGGTTGCATGCAGCTGTAAAGTGAAGCCATAATGCAGTTAAAAAGTGTAATGTCAGCAAGTTCGATGCATGTAAAATCTATACTGTGGTTCAGACCTGTACACAACATCCAACTGCTGGATCAGGACTTACACAACTACAACAGTTTCTCTCTAGTGTATTTAACCAGGAATCACATCTTGGCGTGTGCTCTAAAAAGGATGATTATTTTATTATTCTCGTAAAAGTTGTCATATTGTCAGTTTGAGGTTGGTTCCTGCATAAAAGCGTGAGAAGTTGTGTGAAGGTTTATTTCTTTCACACTAATCAAATTAGGTCCCACAGAATATGAATGGAACTCTTCTCCACTTTAATTGGAGTGATGCTTTAGTATAATGTGATTATTGTATGTATGCAAACATATTACAGTGTCAGAGAGCAGAAACAGACGATTCTTCTGTTGTTCGCTTCTCCAGCATGAAAGTCACGACATGAGCTGAGGCCTGTTTCCCAGAGCAACGTGGACCGAGGCAGCTGGGCGAGTTCTCTGAGTTAAATCAGAGTCACATGAGGTGGGGAGTTAACAGAAATAAGGCAAGTTCACCTGATTGCTTGAAGATGTCAGATCCAGCTGGAGGGCCGAGCTTCAGACAGATGCTGAGAAGCTGCTGGTCTCTTTATCTGGATCTTCAGGAGCTTGCCCACAGAGAAATATATGATATTTATGAAGATGGACCATAGGTAACGCAACACACCACTATTAGATTCGAAGGATAAACAATGAGTTGATCCGTTGTGGCCTCACTCTCTCCCTCGGCTCGTCCAAGCTATTACGCTCTAACTATGAATAAACTTTACCCACATATCTCGAGACTCTTAATTTCATTTTGGTCGACAATTTACGTCAAAGGAAATTATATCACGGTATTTAATAGCGAGTGCCCTAGAAACCCTGTTTCTCGGGTTTATTAATTATCGCACAGTGATTTGACACAATTATCTTCTTATTTAGAGAAAAGGTTCATAAGTAACATCAACTTATGAAGGTGTAAAAATAACCGTCCAAGTCTTCCAGCTCAAATCTGAATGGGGAACTCAGGAGAGATTGAAAAGATAAGACAGAGACAATCGTCCTCTGGAGATTATATTCGTGAACTACTGGTATCAAGCATCGTATGCACCTGTAAAAGTTTGACTGGCACAAGGTTGCATGCAAATGTTTATAATGATTTCTACATTGAAAACCAGTAAAAAAAAAAGTAAACACACTGCACATTTCAAAAACCATGATAACATTCTTTCCTGTGTAAACAAACATAAATAATCCTGCTCCCATGTGACAATCAGGACATGGAAGATATAGAAGATGAAAACCATTGAATCAATACTGTAAATAATGCACATGGTCAGAGAGGCCCAACTGTAGATGCAATATATAGTTAAAAAAAGAACAAATAACGGTCAGGCATAAGAAATGTCGTTAAATATTATATCAAAAATAACAACCTCCATACACTGACATAAGAAAGTTGTTGGATCAAGTATAAAAACACTGAAATACATTAAATTTGTTGAAAATTAAAGTTGTATTAACACAAAAATTAACTTAATTCATTTAGTTTTTCAGTTTTTTAAATTTAGTCAAGTATTTTCTTTTTTCACTGTGTGCTTCAAAAGGTTTTGGAGATCGAAGATCAAATAAAAAGCCAGAATTGAATCATAAGAAACATCTGGCACACATCCCCGTACCTCTCCTCCTGAGACACATCAATACCACAAAGAGGATCTTTACCTTTTTTCAACTACTGTATATCTATTCATCTTAACTGAATAATATTTAAAAAAAAGTAATTGATTACAAATATAACTCAAATCCTGACATCATGCAAACTAGAAACATGTGGAGCCGGCGGCCGACACATCCTGAGGTGGAAGATCATTTTGGTCCATTTCACACAAAGACACGTTATCGTACATTCAACTAAGTCATATGTAGAGAAAAGAATTAAAGAAGACGTCCCAGCAGTTCACGGATCAACGTGAACGTCCATGGTGTCCACTCAGACAAATGTCTTACATGTGTTTCTTTCAGATTACTCCTTGATTTGCAAAACGCAGGATTCTCCATAAGCAGCTCGATACAAATGACGCTGAGTTCGTCTTCCAACAAATTAACGTTGCAGGGAAAATGCATCGTTTGACCTTCCAGGAAAAGTTATTCAAGCGGTTGATATCCAAACTGTTTCAAAACTCCAAATGCTTCGATCAAATGATCAGTAGTAAAAACACTAAATATGCAGAAAGTATACAGCAATGACACAAAGAATAAAAACAACCTGCGTCCATGAGAATATTAATGCAAAATATACAAATTAAATACAACTACCCTTATCATTCTAAAACCTGCACTTTCCTAGATAAAAATCAAAGAATCCAAAGTAACACTGAACTTAAAGATTTGGTAAACTTCCTCCACTTGTTATTGATCTTCGTTTTTTTTATAAAGAATCAGTATTTTCTTTGGAATCTGAAAAGTTTAAAACAGAATTAGAACCAAGAGTCAAAAGTCTGTAAAATGCCCAATTGTTTGTTCCAGTTCATCACTTGAAGACAAAAACACTGACTCAGGTACTTTCCTTAAAAAATAACCATTTAAACACTCAGAATATTCAAATGTAGAAAGACGAGAGCTGGGTCCGGGCTGTTGTTTTGTCTCCTGGAGGTTGAAATACTCCGGTTGGAAGGTGAACGAGGGACCAGAGGAGCAGGAGGAGCCGGTTCAGAGGGAGGAGGAGCTCTGGCTGAAGTGTCTGAGCAGCAGCTGGTCGTACTCCTCCTCCTCGGAGGCCGGGGACAGCGACGGGTCCGAGCTGCCGTCGGAGCTCAGAGACGAGTCCCTGAAGGGCGAGGGGGGGGTGAGGGCCACCAGCTCCTCCATGTCCTTCGCTCGCCTGCCGCTCACGCACGTCCCGGCCAGGTGCTCGTAGATCTTGGCCGCCGGTCGGTTCTCGCAGAAGGTGGAAACCGCCGCCACCTCGGCGTAGGTGGTGACGGTGGAGGAGGGGCCCGGGTGCTTGCTCCTGGACGCCAGGTACTGAGGAGGCCCGGGGGCGGCGTCTGGATCCGGAGGGGTGGAATCAGAGGGGGGGGGGACGACGGCCCCCCCCGGCAGCATCATGGTGTTGAGCTCGCTGATGTTGGCGGTGAAGCGGTTGACCACGCAGCTGATCTGGTCCATGATGGTGACGCCCTGGGTTTGACCTCCAAGCAGCCCGGTGCCGAGGTCGCCCATGCCCACCGGGATGATGCTGATGCCGTCCCCCCCGTCCAGCAGACCCTGGCCTCCGTCCCCTCCTCGTCTTCTGACCCCGGCAGCGTGCTCCGGTGCGTAGGTGGGTAAAGCTTGAGGCTCCTCCCCCCCCTGGAGGCCCCTCCCCTTATTGGCTGCGTGCTGGCTGGCGTTGAGCAGAGGGGACGGAGAGGGCGAGCAGGCGAAGGGCGGAGACACCCGGGGGTCCTCGTACTGACCTTTGACCTCCACGGGGAGATCTCCTCCCTCTGAGAAGGGCTTGATGATGGCCGTCTGGTTCGCCTCCACCGGGTCTTTCTTCTTCACGTGGAAGGACATCCTCTTCCACAGGTTCGGTCGGTAGCTGCGCTCGCTCTTCGTCCAGGTCACGGATTTCCCATTGGCACTTGGAAACGAAGAAGAGGAGGATGATTAGCAGTGGTGGGAAGTAACGAGGTAGAAAAACTTTGTTACTGTACTTAAGTAGATTTTTCACATATCTGTACTTTACTTGAGTATTTCTTTTCCTGACGACTTTTTACTTTTACTCGTTACATTTGAACAAAAATATCTGTACTTTCTACTTCTTACATTCTAAAAATGACTCGTTACTTGAGCAGCGGAGGTTGGCGCAGCTCTCTCTCTCTCTCTCTCTCTCTCTCTCTCTCTCTCTCTCTCTCTCACTCACTCACTCGATTGCTCGATCACTCACTCCCTCACTCCCTCGATGACTCACTCACTCACTCACTCACTCACTCACTCACTCACTCACTCGATCGCTCACTCATTCACTCAATCACTCACTCACTCACTTACTCGATCACTCACTCTCTCTCTCATCTAGGGTTCAAAATTTGTAAAATTATACATTATATTCATATTGTTGATATAATTTTTCAGTCAGTTGAGATAAATCTTGAGGAGAAACATTTAGGGTTGTTTCGTGTCTGTATAGGACTACTATAAAAAGCACTTTGCATTTTTAATTTTGGTACTTGTACTTTTACTTTTGATACTTCAGTACATTTCAACACCAGATACTTTTGATACTTAAGTACTTTTAATATGAGCTGCTTTAAGACTTTTACTCAAGTCGTTTTCTGACGAGTGACTTCTACTTTTACCGAAGTCCCTTTCAGGTAAGATATCTGTACTTTTACTCAAGTATGGCTTCCAAGTACTTTCTACACCACTGGTTATTAGTGAAGTGAAATGAAACTGTTAACGTGTAAACTCCTTGAAGAGATAACTGTGCGTAGCTGCAGATGTGTTAACGCTGAGAAAAGAACCTCAACCATCTACCCTGAGGTCCATGTTCTACTTCTTATCCTAAGTGTTTCTTCCATCCCCCTCCTATTCTATAATTTGCTTTCTGTGTAATTTTACATCTTCCTCCATTTTTCCCTTCATCTTCCCTGGAAAGAGAAATCCTTGAAGGCAGCGGCTCTCCTGTGGGAGGACTTAACCCAAATGAGGAAACCGGTCTCTCAGCTCAGGGAGCAGTTTCTTTCTTGGCTTCACGTTCCTCCTGTTGCTGTGGAACCGGCAGAGCTTTCACTTCTATACATGGGCCCATGGACGGAAACCATTAGAGGATGTGGGTGGACAGACTCTGTTTAGACGCTCGGTGCAGACGATAAGTCGTTAGGCTGCCATGTCTCTTTCTGTCTGCAGCTGTCCTCTCTTAGCTCCTTGTCCCCCTGTATCCGAAAATACACTTAATAGAGTCTGTCTCTACCAAAAACACTAGTTCTCATCCTGATTACATGAATTTGAAGTAATTAACCCCAACCCTAAATAACCAGGAGGTGTGTCTTTAAATCTTGATGTGGTTTTATACTATAGCATTCATTTTTCTAGCACTTCACAGATCACATGTATTTTGTGTGGGTTTGTTTGTTTTCTAAAACACTATAACACTTTACCCATCTGTGTATATGTGTATATAATTATCTCTGTTGGTCCTCATCGCTCCGAATAAACACTAGATACTATCATCACTATTATTTATTTTTGCTGTTGTGTTTTTATAATTTATTTTCATATTAACATGCTTGATTTTTCTTATGTAACAGTCGTGGAGGAGGTCTCTGTAGTCTGTCTTCTTCTGTTTATGGATTTTAACCAATCAATTGTTCTATTGAGGGACTTTTGAACCCAGACCGCACCCTGTAGAGAGAGAACGAACCTTATCCTGCTTCTTTAATTTGTGTTTAAACAAATTAACCACAAAACCTATTGCAATTGCTCCAATGAGGAGGTTATTTCATTGACTAGACTAGATTTCTCCCACCTGTGCCCCCCCACATACCTCACGTCCTCATGAGTAGAGCCACGGCGTCGAAACAGGTTGGCCATGCTGCTGGAGGGCTTGGTGGTCTTGGGAACTTTTTTGGCGTCGCCCACGTGCATCCGCACCACCGTGGACGTCGTGAACGCACTGCGGACGTTCTTCTCCGGCTTGGCGAGCATGATGTACACCTAACCATGAAAATAACCAATCAGATTACACATGAAGACACCGAAGAGATGATTCCGACCCTGTGAGAACGTGTTTCCTGTTCTTACCTTCGGGACGAACATGCAGCAGAGAGCCACTGTGGCGCTGAGGCTGACGCTGAAGCACATGGTGATGATCTTGTAGTTGGAGCCAAAGTAAATGGGAACGAAGGCCAGCCAGATGATGCAGGTGGTGTACATGGTGAAGGCAATGTACTTGGCTTCGTTAAAATTAGCCGGCACATTACGAGTCTGTGGGAGAAAAGGAGGAATTCGGTTTTTAAAGCCTTTTGAAAACCCATTTAAATTCACTAGATCTGCACCAAATTGCACAAACTGATAAACACCAGTCCCTGTCTAACCATAGCTGATATGTTTCATCCCAATCCATGAAATTTTCTCTGGGAAATCAAAGAAGAAGATTGGAATAAGCCCATCTCCCAATGCATAAGAAATATTGCATCCTCCCTTCAAGTTTTGTGGAAATCTATCATAACCTCCGTCACAGAGGTGCAAATAAAACACATATATATCCTTAATAGAAAGTATTTCATGGGACAGGTTGTGTTTTATTAGCTGATGCAATGCTGGCGTTACCTTGAAGGCGTAGAAGGTGCAGCTGAGGATGAGCAGCCCATTGTAGCCCAGCGGCGCCACCACCCCGATGGTGGTCAGGTTACAGATCAGGTGCACCTCTCGGATACTGGGGTAGTCGAAGATCACCTGACGGGAGACACGGGTCATTCTACGTGGATAACACACATGTGAGTGAACAATTACCCAACACACACACACAGACACACACACAGACCTGTGGTGGCTCTATGACGAGAAGAGTCACAATAATCCCCAGCTGAAGCAGGATGAGTAGGAAGGCGATGACCAACTGTGCGCAGGCGGACATGAAGCGAGGTTTCTTGGTGCAGATCTTCTTCTTGCTGCCTGCCAGGATCCGAGCGATTCGGTTGGTCTGGGTATAAATAGATCAGATGGTTATGCTGGTAGGCGTCACTTATAATACAGCTCGCTCTGATTCATAACAGCAATCCCCCCCCCCCTTTCTGTCCGTCCTCAGATCTTAAACATCAACCTCAGCCCACACACAGATAGGTTTATCATGCCTTCCCTTTACAGTTGGACATCACCCAATCTCTGAGAGGAGCTCCTCTGCTCCTGCTCCTGCTCCTCTCCTCAGATGCCCTTCTCCTCATGGTTAAAGGTTATGGACATTGATGACCACTAGATGTCGGACTAGAGCAATCGCATATTGGACCAAAACAAATGCTTGTGGAAAGGAGGGACTCAGGTTTTCTGGTATATTAATGTTTAAAATCTTCGTGATAGAGACTGAAACACGTGAAACAACAACAATAATAATGACTATTATATTTCTACACTCGCTCCTCCATCAAAGGCACTGACATGTACAGTAGTAAACTAAAGTTCTCCACCTCCACCTCCTCTGTAACTATGTATGATGAAATACATGAATCATATTCAGCTGCTATTGTCACAGAACATTTTACACTCCTGTTCAGCCGACCTCTGAACCCTCTTTTCCAGAGCATCTTGATCCCAACATCCTATTTCACGTTGGAGTGTGTCAGAAAATAGAAGCTGTTTAATCAAACCTTTAATGAAAGCGAGTCTAGATGACTTTTCACTTTTAGGAGTACTTTCAACCTTTTTAAAGTTTAAATCATTCTGTGTTCAGTTTTCTATTAAATACAGAGGAGTTTCCTGTGGAAGGAAAATTTGAATTTTCCAGATTCCACGGCGTCATAGTTCATGGTCGAAAAAACATTTGATTTGCAATGAAAATGTGTTCAACTGTTTTATATTGTTGATATAATCTGTATTTCTTTTCCCGTTATACTAGTATATGTCCAATTTTCTCTTGAATACTAATATATAACTGATATGGAAATCACTTCATTCAGGAAGTGAAACTAAATGACTCAAAATATTTGAACGTTTGTTTCTCTGTCTCGTAAGGAATTGGAGAAGGGCAGCACCTTGGTGACCAGGGCGGAGTAGCTCATGGCCGGGGACAGGCCGATGCCGAGCCGCTGCAGGTAGCAGTAGATGATGTGCGGCTTGGCGATGAGGCTGAAGGTGCACAGGTAGCCCAGACATATTCCAGCCAGGATGATGTAGCAGAGCTCACGACTGGACGACTTCACCACGGGAGTGTCCGAAAACCTGGAGAATGAGGAAAAGTCAATCTACTGCAGATTTGCTGAAAATTGTTAGTTTTGCCACAAATTTCTTGTTGTACAAAACCATTTGTAAAAGACTTGAAAAAACATATAATAGAACTATTTTAAACCTTGAAACAGCAGCTTCAGAATGAGTAGCTCAGTTAAAAAGGGTTAGAAGTGATTAAAAACCAGAGCTTATCTCCAATATTCAACAGGAAACCTTTAAAATATGAATAATTAGTTGATTTCTAAGTTGTGTGTTCACTGTGGATAAAGAATATAATTACTTGATAAATACTGAGGTAACAAAAAGTGTGGCCATGAGGCCGAGACAGGAGAAGACCACCGCAGCGATGGGCTCTGGATCCCCCCAGCGTACGAACTGCACCTGGATCCGCTCACAACCTGCAGGGATACAGAGAGGAAACAAGACACAGGAAAGGTTTAAGCTAACTTTTAATTGGTCTGAAAGTTTCATTTAAAATTTAAAAAAAGGATTTAATTATTATGTGTAAAACCTTCAGTATGTGGGCTCATCAGAAGTGAGGCAAATTTATAGCGAAACATTAAATACAAGGTGTTTAAGCATGAGATACTTAATAGTGGGAATATATTTGCAGTATATACACAACATATGTTTGTTTCTAAAAGGGGAGGAGAGGGGTTTCACATAGTTTTCATAGATTCTGGAGTTAAGAAATCAAAGCTTTGGCCAAATCCTGATTTGTGGCAGGAGACCTTGTTACCAGAGACGTAAAGAAAGTGTTTACCGGTGAGGTCGTCTGTCGGCCAGGATCCCAGGACACAGGCACGACAAGTGTACTCGTCAAACACAAACTCGTTGTCCTTGCAGGGGGTGCAGGTCCAGCAGCAGCTCACCTCTCCTTTACGGATCACCTGGACGCACACACACACACACACACACAGACACACACACTCAGTAAATGGGCAGTAAGGTCTCAAAGCTCCAATGGCTCTCGGCTGTAACTAATCTTACACTTTACTCGCCCTGTAAGCAAAGAAATGAGGATTTCTTCGTCAGGGGATCTGAGGAAGAAGAGGGTTGATACTGTAGAATCTCACTGGACCTCATTAGTGAGAAAGGAGTTCCTTTGGCTCAGCAGAGCTTCACTGGAGATGTACAGTACGAACTAAGTTATTTTCACATAGAACTGTGATTTCTGTCGTGCTTACATGTGTGTTAATGATGATCATGTTTCATGCTCTTCAGTACATCTAATCTCCACGGCAACGTAAACCAAGTTTTATTATGCTTCTTACTGCTGATGTCTTTTATCAACGAAATGCAAAATGTTATAAATGAATAAATTTAGGGAGAGAATAGGAGAGGTTATGAGTACAACTTTGAAGTATCCCATTTCAGAGAAACTGTAAATACAGTATATTGTTCCACAGATACAGATAATACTCACTTTAGCAATTCATATTTTAAAAAGTCTAATGTGGAAATAAAATATGACACACTCTGACTCAACCAACTAACACAAATTATAATATCAGTTATAATTATGCAGTGTTATAATAAATATCAATTTTTAAAGCGTATTGCCCTTATTTGTTACTGTGGTTAAGACTCCCTTACCACACTATCAATAATTATATATCTTATTTAAAGGATTACCTTTTTAAACTTGCTTTAAATTCAGCATCGTTACAATTTTATCTTGTTTACTTGTGTATTATATTCTGTGTTTTTAATTCATCTTTCTCTTTATTCACACTCGTCATTGTTATTCCTTCAATATTATAAAGCTCATTGCCTTAACTCCTGTATAACTGTGACTGTGATTAAGAGAAGAGGAAACAGAGTGATGGTTTTATTGTGTATTAAGGAGTTGGCGTCTATGTCTTGAACTTAAGGGCAGATCTTCTCCAAACCTTACGAGCCTGGAGTTTTGAATTCCCTTCACACACACAGGGAGTCATTGTGACGTGTGTGGGATCGGTTTAATGTTTGAGACTTTCGTGATGATGAGTAGGAGACCGGCCACGTTATTCTCTGAGATGTTGAGAGGCTGAAGGGAGTTGGAGGAGCCCAGATGGGAGATGATGAAAGTCTGAACAATGAGGTTCACTCAGTCCCAGGTGGAGAACTCAAAGATCTGATTGGACCCATGTTGAGGTTTTAACCAAGTGGGATCTGTGTGGGTCCTGTTTGATATATTCACTGGTGTAAGAAACCACGTGTGGGAGATTATCACAGGAACTGCATCTATCCATTTATCATCCATTTATCATCCATTTATCATCCATCATCCATCATCCATCATCCATCATCCATCATCCATCATCCATCATCCATCATCCATCATCCATCATCCATCATCCATCATCCATCATCCATCATCCATCATCCATCATCCATCATCCATCATCCATTATCTATACATCTATCCTTTTGAGGGTGGAAAGCTGATGAGATATATTTATATCTGCATGGCTTTATTTTAAATTTGATTACAATTTATAAATAACTTGTAACAATTATGATAAAATACCCTATTTCTAATTGTTTATCAAATTCTTTCAATTTCTGTAAATCATCACCTCATTGTCTTGCAACCCCCTGAAGCTACCAGCTCCTAGTTTGGGAACCATTGATTTAGATAATGGCTAATTTATGCTCTATTGTTTGCATGCAAATATAATTATATGTTCCGTTACCATTGTAACTTAAATGATGATTTCATCTATGTTGTTGATTTTGCATCACATTTGTCCCAATAAAGAAAAGCTCTGTGCACACGTACCTTGATCTGTGCCTTCTGGCAGGGCTCCGAGCAGACTGACTGGATGACTTCGCTGTTGTTGCTCCAGATTTCCTCATCATTCATCCTTAAGCCGCCTTGATCCCAGCTCCCCACGTGGATGTAAGAATACTCATCCTCGCCGATGTGCTTGAAGTTCATGATTTCATACCTGAGGCACACAAACCCGGTTTGCATGAGACAGCACATGCACACCTTGAATGTTTCTTTCTACTTCTTAGTTTCCTTTTCTTTTCCTTCTACTCCGGTACAATCCTCACCTGCCCGGAGAGTCTCCGTTCTGGTCGAAGAGGATGATCTCCCCGGAAACACCAGTGAAGTTGGTTTTCATCAGGAAATCCAGCAGCTTCTGGCCATCGATGGGTCTCATGGACTCACATAGACCCTGGAGAAGAGTCACACAGTTAGGGTTGCAAAGGGGCGGAAAGTTTCTGGTAAATTTCCGGAAACTTTCCGGAAACTTTCCCTGGGAAGTTTAGCTCGGGAATTTTGAAAAAAAAACAAAACTAGGCAAAAATAAAACGCTGAGCAATAAAAACATCATTCAAAACTCTATTTTAAAGATGGATGGAACGTTGAGTTTCAACCCTCCACTGTGCATTTTCCATCACATGCACAGATAATTCCCAGCATCCTTCACTCTACAGCAGGGCTATTGAGGCCTGCTGTAGTGTGCAGGACTATTCAGGTAAGTTTCAAGGATATTACTGGGGAAAATATATTAGCATGCTGATTGAGGATTGTTCATCTGTTCATCTAGCCTATTTCCATTCATTTATCCATCATTTGTAAAATATGTTTACAGATGATTCCAATTGGTTGGCTAACTATTTGTATCTCTGGCATTGCATTAGTGTCTTTTTACAAACTTTTTTCTCATCTTATTCTACAGAACAATGCCACGTGCACTATCTCATGTGTGGAGACATTTCACCCCATCCAATGTAGAAGGAAAGGCTGTGTACATTTGCAAATACTGTGCATATACAAGACATATGTTAAGAATGACACAAAGATGCAGAAGCATATAGTTAAGTGCCCAAAGTTTCCTCAGGGCTCAAATCAGCCTATGACAAAACAAAATGTTTATATTTATGTCAGTATATGACAGGGTAAATACAGTTAGTATAAATTACCCACAACATTTCCAGTTTATTCCCGTATATTCCCGTTTATTCCCGTTAATTCCCGTTAATTCCCGTATATTCCCGTTGATTCCCATGGAAAGTTTCCAACTTTGAATATTCCCGGAATTTTGCAACCCTACACACAGTCAATACTTTCATGCTCAATGTGAAACCACAAATGTGCCTGATATTTACCACCATACCTTGTATCCTGGACAGAGAGACTGCTGCATGGCATGTAGGCCGTACGCCATGGAATAGATGGCATTAATGACAAAGCCCATCTTGGTGTCTTGGGCATACTGGTGACGCAGAGACTCTCTCCCTGTGGAGAACAGAGACCTGCTCATAAGAAGAAACCAATCACCACAATCTCTGTAATCTAGATTAATAGCCAAACCCTTTAAACCAGACTTGATGACGTGTGAAACGTGCGTGAGGAGGACTTGTGATCTCTGTGTGGTACTAACAGGTGCAGGTGCGGTTGAAGGCGGTGTTCTCCAGCGGGTGACCCCTCAGCCGGCACTGGAAGCGGTGCTGCCAGAACTCAGGGAACCAGGGGTTCCTCTGATTGGCGTCCGGCTTCAGGTTCAGGTAATAATCATCGAACCAGGTCACGTAGGCAGACTTCAGCTTGATGGTGATTCCGCCGGCCGCCTCCCTCTGGTATCCGTCTGTGACGTCGGAGCGGTCGGCCCAGCCGTCACTGCCCAGGAGGAGGAGAGAGGCAGGGCCAGAGAAACATGCAGCAGGTTATTAGGGTCAGGATTTTTATTTCTCTAAATCTATTTATTAAATCTGCAGTTTAACATAGACATGGCCATTAGAACAGAGACATAAGGTCTCTCTCATATTTCTGAAGTGAATTACAGCCGAGACCTCAGAGCTGATGAGTGGAAACATCATCAGGATTATGAAGTTGAACTTTCACCTCCTGTGTTTATACCTGGTTCACAATTAATTTTCAAAAAGCACGTTATTTTTACAGATTTCCAGGGAACAATTCATGTGTCTTGATAAAGAAAAATGTTTCACAGTATTAAATCAATCGGAGTGTTCGCTGAGCACCACTCTAATGGTTTTATAGAATAAAAGTGGCACTTGGCCGGTAGAATAGTAGAAAAATCACACTCTCAGGTGGATAAAAATAAAAAGCATTTGCCCACATATCCAAATTGAAAGAATTGTGGATATGTTGAATTATGTTCATGTGCAGAGATGCTTTGTGATAAACCACCTGCTGTGACTTTTAAAACTGTGTTCAGTTGTATGCTTGTTTAAATATGTGTCTCCTCCACAGTCACATAACTTCCGCTTGTGTCTGACTGTGGATTATCAGATCTCTGTCGGCTCATTATCTGTGAGGTCCATTGAGACTCTGCTGTAAAGAAGAACATATGGATTCGCTTGAGTTTGAAAACAGGTCTAAATTAGAAATCCTAAATGTATGATTGATTATTAAGTTTACAGAAAAGCAGTTTGCTACAACACCTTCCGACGAAAGTTGAAGTCGGATTCCAGACAAACAGCACCAGCGTCTGCAGACATCTGATCTGCTGCTTATTCAAAAACACACCGTGGGCTCGGATCCAATAAGCTGTGATCAGTGAACCGTCTGAAAAGGTTTCTGTTCCGTCTATTATTACCTCTCCCTCCGGACACTGGTCTACAATCAACCCAAACAGGAGTGTGATTACACCTCCACACATGTGCACACATGTAAACACAATCACCTCACTGACACACAGAACCGCACTCTTCTATTTCTGACCGACAAAGGGAGAAAAAAAAAAAAGCATAAGAAGTCGTTTTTTTTGAAAAACTTCGCTAAGCGAGCCAGAGTTACACAACAGCAGCGTGGGTGTTCCATGAAGCCGGGTTGAGGTAGGAGATCATTTCATAACACATCCTTAGAGGAGCGAGCGCAGAAACTGAACGCTGGCATGACAAAGGCAGGGCTGGATATGAAAAGCATGGAGGGCTTTGACTCGGGATAGTTTGAATCACTCCAGAACGAGAGCTGGGAAGCCCACACAGCGACCTGGGAGGGCAGCGTGCTGGAGATGCAGCTCCACCACCTACGAGCCTGAAGACACACAAGGGCTCTCGTTTCAACTCGTATCGCACAATAATAGATGAATTTCCATCAGAGTGGACACTTTACAGCCCTGCAGCGCCTGGACCAGCGTCCGATTTCTAAAATGAACCAACATATCAAAGGAGAGGAAAATGAAACAGTTGTCTGAACGGAAGAGAGGAAAACGCGTTCCCACGACCTGCGATTCCTCGGTTCCTGTGTTTCCGACAAAGTCAGGTGAGCACAAATGAAAGCGCTCAGAAGCAGCTTCATTTGAAGCCTAAAAATGAAGCTGGTTGGAGAAGAGCTCGGATACAGACCACAGTTTAAAACCCTGCAGAGGAGTGGAGGTCAATGTAGGTAGTGAGGGAAAAGGATGAAGTGGAAATAACTTGAATTTAGAAGGTCACTTAGGGAGCAGATACCTCAGCTGAGACCCAACAGTCCCAATATTATCACATTTAAATTCACCAGTTCTTGGAGAGGCAGTGGACTAGTGGCAAAAACTTGGACTATGGGCAGAAAAGGTCTCTGGTTCGTCTCTGGTTCCACTCCACGGAGAAACAACAAATAGACGAACCTGGATTGATCTGTCCAAAAATCCAAGAGGATTCTCCCTACCCTGTCTAGTGCCCCTGAGCAAGGCACCTTACTCCCCCAACATCTGCTCCCCGGGCGCCGTACATGGCTGCCCACTGCTCTGTGTGTCCTGCACCAGATGGGTTAAAAGCAGAGGTTACATTTCCCCTTGCATGAGTGTGCCTGTGCATGTGTGTGAGATAAATAAATGTATCTTGATCTTAGATATTTGTTTGGATACACACTCGTAAAAATATGCTCCATGAATTATTCAGTCTCACAATCCAGATTCACACCTGAATTTAATGTTCATACCGACGTCTAGCAGATGTATTGTTGGTACAATGTTCACTGGGGTTTTCCAATTAGCTTTAGAACACAGCACAGGCTGGACATGAATTATAGTTGTTCAGCACAAAAAGGTTTAAGAGCAGATTTGGATTCAAGTCAGGATGGTTTATCATCTGAGGACCATGAATTTCTACACATCATGATAATAGCAATCCAACCAATAGCTGTAAAAACTGGATATAAGTGCTCCACCATGCACCATCCCCCCCCGAGCCACATACTGCTTACAACAGGGTATAAAATAATCTCATTTTTCCATCATCTGCTCCCTCAGATTCCTCGACTCTCTCTTTCTATAAGTGGAAGCTCAGAATACACCGCATGAACAGACACATACATATCACACATCCTCCAGGCTGACACGGTTTGTGCAGGTAACAAACTGGATGAACAAGAAAGACGAAGCAGCCAACACACTGAGGTCAGAACTCTGTGATCGTGCATCAAAATGAGACGTCCACTGTATGATATTTTACAAATCAACAATGATTCATAACATATATATTATAACACATGAATATGGTATTATAGAGCTTGTTTTTTTTAGAGCTTTTTTTTTGGTAATATGTAGTTCAAGGTTATTTCCTGTTTCCTGCTGTCAGATTTGAGCGACAGCCTACATATGTGGCTCCTAATGAGGAAAGGCATTTATAGAACAGCATGCAGGGAGGAGAGCGAGCCAGAGAGCTAAACCTTAAAATAAAACCTTATTCTCAGAGAGGCTGAGTCCTCCTGATAAATCAACCCCCTCTTATTTTCCTTCCCTCATGTTTTTAATTGCACACGTTCTCTCCTGCACATTATGTCGTTAACATCTTCCCTGTTTAAAGTAGCATAGGAATAAGCAAATGCATAGCAGGTAAAATGTAGGTATTTCCACAATGTCATATTCTGAAGGATGGAGTGCGATATGCATATAATCATATTCTTAAGGACCTTCCCTTCTTTATCTATTAACTGTCTATTTTTTTAATCTATCTATGACTTTATATGATATGCAGCTAGACCTCGTTTTCTTGAGTTTAATGTAAGAACTACCAATAACAATATTAATATTGATTTATGATAATGAATCTGTATTTATCTCTGTAATCTATCCGATGTTTGGGCGTTAATATGCCTGAAAATTGGTTTTCTTGATGAAAAATGTTCTTGCAGACGAGACTCTGCTGCTCTAATAAAACATCTGCAGGAGTGAACCATATTTGGAGCAGTAAATAAACACAGAGCAGCCGAAACTAGTCTTTCTCAATAACAAATGTTAATAATAATCTCATTTAATCTGATTTCATGATCATAACATAGTGTTACTGTCATATAAATACAAAAGGAGTTCTTGAAAAAAATACCTTGAGTTTCCTGGATCACCGTGAAGTCGAGGGATGCGATGAAGATGATAACAAGGATGATGATGATGAAATAGATGGCTGCCATGACAACAAACACACCTTGTCTGATGAAGTCAAGCATCTGAAGAAAGTCTGGATCGAAAATCAATGCTTGACACTGAAACCCCTGATGCACAAATCATTCAGACGTCTTATAATAAAAGCAAAAAGAAATGCACTTATAATAGGAAGATTGGCTTCTCACCTTCCAAGCAGCAGGAACTCTCCCACCAGGCCCTGGCGCCTCATGGCCATGAGGATCCCCCGGACCGTCATGCCCTCGCAGAAGCAGGCCACCACCCTGGCTTTGGGCAGGTGGGCTCGGAGTTTCTGCAGCAGCTTATCGAAGCCACGTTCTCCTGCGTTGCTGTAGATCTTGTCCGAGTGGGCGATGCAGATTCCTTCCTTAGCTGCCATGTCTTTAAAAGCCTCCATACCGCTCTCTCCATAGTTACCTGTGGACGGAAATGGATTGTTGCTCATATACACAAACCCCCCAGTGTTTTGCTACCTTGTGCTTTTAGAATTTTAAATTAAAAACACAAACTGCACACAAGGACACAGGACAATAGAACACACAGATGCAATGCAGCCCAACACTGGAGAATCTGATGATTTAGTCTCTGTTATGGGAACTGTCAGGGGGGAGACTCCTCTGTTTTTGCTGGAAATGAGGTCACCTAGTTTCTGTGGCTTTGCAAGTTTACTCTCAGTCTCAGCACGACGCTGTTTGAAGCATCGTTTTCATTACTTCATGTGAGTCTCACTCCCTTATGTGACTTATTTCTTAAATCATAACAGAGCCCCAATTTCTTTTAAACTCTAATTTGACCTCAATTCATCTCCCTCTGATTGATGATGCAGCCGTTTCTGACTTCATTATAAATATTGGTTAATATTTATTTCCTCTCTTCTGAAAATCCTTTTTACCTGCAGGGGAAATCTGTTTCTTTGAGGTAAGAATTGAAGATCAGACTTATATCTCCATATGAAAATATGACAGATATAACAAGTGTCAAATACGGTAACTGTTCTTTTAAATGAGGACAAATTTAAAGCAGCAAAACACACACACACACAGACACACACACAGCCGTACCCTCTGTGTGTATTGCGGACACGTAGCTCCAGTTGTATCTCTTGACGATGTCGACCATGGCTCTGGCTTGTTGCATGTCTGATGGCACCACCCTCATGAAATATTTAAACAGGCTCTGTGGGGACAAATTGACATGTGGATGGATGGATGGATGGATGGATGGATGGATGGATGGATGGATGGATGGATGGATGGATGGATGGATGGATGGATGGATGGATGGAGACATGTTAGCAACCAACCCCTAATTAAATGTGAAGGGTTAAAATGTTTGATGTTCTTGCCCTGGTCCTACCTTGTCACTCAGATCCATGCTGGTGGCGGAGTAGGCGATCTGTGGGATGTTGAAGAGCTGGAGCAGGTTCTGCACCTGGATGGCCACGGAGCTGGACCCGGGTCCGATCAGACCCACGATGGGCTTCTTCCCCTGGGGCAGCGAGCTCCCTGCCTCGGCCACACACTTGCCCTGGCTCTCCTCCTCCTCGTTGGACACCAGCGTGTCCCGAATAAACTCGATGCTCTGCTCCAGAGCCACGGCCGAGTGCCAGCACGAGTCCCTGGTGTGGGCAGATTAAGTTCACGTTGTTGTCTTGGCGAGCAAGGCGGGAATAAGAGGTGATGGTCGCCTGGAGACGCCAGTTGGATTCTCGCACAGCCTGCGCCTCATGCTATTGAAAAGTCCACTTAAATTTTAGTACATATAACTCTGTAATTACCTCAGCCAAGGTGGTTATGTTTTTACCCCTGTCTGTTTATTTGTTGGTTGGTTTGTTCGGAATCAAATTTATTCAAAAACTAGTCTGGATCCACAAATAAAGATTTGCTTTATTTGTATGATTTTCAGCTGGAAAGGACCAAAACTACTCAATGGATTTCTAGAAGACATGGTCCAAGGTTGGGACTCGGGTCAAGAAAGAAGCAATTAAATGTTGCTGCAGATCTGGAGAAAGGAACGGATTGTGGAATTTCCCCTTTTTGACATTTTTCTTTATTTCTCAGAGAATAATTCATGGGTCTTGATGAATAAAGGACTGTTGGGCCTTGAAAGAAGAATGTGTGTCACTGAGTATCTTTCTAGTTTAATCAGGGTGAGCGAGTCAAATCAAGCTTGAATGTTTCAAAGTATTTTAGTTCAAAAATCCCTTTTTGTGTCAAGAGACTTCCTGGTAATTAGGTTTGTTGACAGAGCACAAAACCAGCGATGTCAGCCTCAATATTAGCTTCAGCTGAACTTTAGAATGACTTCTGTAGACAACATTTGGTCCCTCCTTTCCTAAAGCTTGGATCGATCATCCCTCAGCCATCGACTCCTCCAACACAAACCCTTTAGGTTGTAGAATTATGCTTTTTCAGCCGATATCTCCTCCCGTCTTTTGTCTGCGTCTGAAATTCCGATGTACTTCCTCTCTGGTTTGCACAACATGTATTTTCGTGTCGTGTCTTGTGTCCTGATTCCTGCAGCCACTGCTCGGTCTGTAGTCAGCGATCTTCATTGGAAGTTTGCCTCCAATCTGTCCTCCCCTGCTGCCGACTGCCACCTCCCCCATTCACTCCCAGACCCTCGGCTCATTAATAGCTCTGTAAACACTCCGTCTGTCTTATTGTGTCTCTTTCTCGTACGCATCACAAACACCCTCCGTCTCACAGAATTTAACACCCAATTAAAGCAACATTTCTTCATATTATTCGGCTATGTAAATACAAATCTTGATGTGCCAGTTATCACAGCTTTTTATATCTTTTAGAGACAAACTAAACCAATGGTCCTCGGTCCATGATTGGAAATTAAATAGAAATGCAGACATAATGTATCAGGATATGATTGTGTGATTGGTGTCTGACCTGATCTCGCAGCCCAAGGTGATATTGGGGAGGATAGTGGGGTCTGCATTGATTAGATCCAGCGTGCTCATCATGGCCTCGACCCTCTGGATCCCGTACTGCTCCCTCACCGCACCACACTTCCTCTCGTGGACCTGAGCGAAACGTAACGCTTGTGTTTATCACGTGTACACGAGGAGAAAGTGATCAAACGTAAACCCAGCAGGTACCTTATCTGCAGGTGGTTGGTGGTGCACTGAGAACAGAGCTCCTATAATGATGTCTCCGGGGATGTGGGCCAGCACCCGTCTCTCCGTGTTCTGGCCGTTGACCCCGACCTGCTCCTTCAGGCCGAGCCAGCTCAGGTCAGACCCCAGCAGCAGGACCACCGCCAACAACCCGACGTGAAACCCCGGTCCGCTCCCCATCCTCGTGTTGCTCCTCACACCTGCTGCCATCCTCTCACAGCTGAGGTTCTGATGAATGGGCTGTCTTTGGTTCGGTGCTTGTAGTTCCAGAGGTAAATGTTTGATTCCTGCCGCAAAAGGATCAGGACATGAAGTGAATGGGCTCGGTGTATTTTCAGGAGTTGCTCATAGGCAACAGGAATTGCTTGTGCAGATAATAGCAAGTCTGATCATCTCTATAGGTAAACTCACTGTATCCGTCACAATCAATCACGATCAATGCACAATGCACTAAGCAGTGGCGGATCTAGGATCTCTCTAAATCAGGGGCCATAAAGGGGCCACTTTGGGGGGGCAATTACATGTCGAACATCCATGCACAATTCCTGATTGAGCTAGTTGCACATTTAAGTCATTCGGTGTTTAATGTTCGCTCTAAGGTTTTGAGAAGAGAAACACATAATCGACTAAATTTAGATTAGACTAAAAAATTGTTGTAAATCAGAAAATCGTGATAAATTCTCATATTTTTTGTTAGAAAGTGTTTTATTAACGATTTCTGACGGAACAGGGGCTGATCAGATTTCAGTTGGGGCCAGTGCCCCCCCGTCCCCCCACCCCCCCGGCCTCGCCCCTGGATCCGCCCCCGACACTAAGAAGTCCATCTCAGCCAAGTTGGTATTTCCAGTGAAAGGATAAAATATTTAGAATTTCAGGAAAAGAAGACACTGATATTGACAAATCCTCCTCCTACAAGAGAAAAGGATTTCAAGTTGCTGCCATGGTGATGAAATGATGTTGCAAGAGCGTCGTGCCACTTGAGTGAAACTGAAGAATGCGTTAACGATGCAGATATAAAGCTCAGTTGTAAAGTCAGCGTTGTGCGCTTCACCTAATTAAAAGGAACTTGCTCCTACCTGTTTTGTGCCAGTTGCCTCGCAGGTGTCTTTCCCTCTGAGAGCGTCTCCATCACTGAGGAGAAGAAACGCTCCGGCTGCAGCTTCTCTCGCTCTCTGCAGCTCAGCCTGGTGCCTGGCTACAGCAAACTGCAAATAGCAGCAGATGATATAGTCCGTTATTGGAACATGTTACTTACTGACGCACACTGCTGCCCCCCCTCCTTCCTCTCTCTCCTCCTCCTCCTCCTCCTCCTCTTCCTCCTCCTCATCCTCCTCCTCCTCCTCCTAAACAGTGGAAAGCGTGCAGCATCCACAGCGACTGCATCTGTGAAAAGCTCAATGAGGTGAAGCCACAAAGACACATTGTAGAATATGAGGAGAATAAAACAAATATGTGAGGAGGCAAATGAAGAATAAAGGGTGAGAATTGATATAATTAAAGGTCAATCACTGTTTTTTCTGTTTTTTTTACTGTTTTTTTTATTAATTATTTATTTAACCGTTTTGTTGTGATCCGAATTCTTTTTTGACTCAAGCTTTTAATGACGTATAATAACGTTTATTTACATGTATTTACAATAAACTATGGCAGTCTTTAAGGTATCTACAGGTTGACAATTTGTATTTACATGTGATATTTGCAGTGAGCTAAACTATATTCTTTTAATTCTTTGCACTTTAAATGTACATGTGGATCATTTGAAACGTTTTTGTGTTTCTTTTTTATTTTTATTATTTTTAAACATTTTTTAAAACATTTTCTTAAATTCCGTGGAGAATAATGCATAAAACTAATATCTGTTATCAAGCAGATTTAAAAGTACAGAAGAGAAACAGGGCCAGACATAAGTAAAAGTATAAAGTCAGAACGTACATTTTAATTAAATCAGAAAATCAATATTTAGAATAAGAATGTTGAGAATAAACTTGATATTTCACGTATAAAGTTGAACCTTTAAGTTTACATATTAAACTACCAACGTTACCATGTGACTGCCTCTAGAAAATGCCTTGTGTGGATCAGCTGATGGAAACGTTCATAATCAAGGTTTGTAACAAGGAAATTCTTTATCCTGAGTGCATTGAAGCAGTGGATTTTTCTTTATGTGGATTAAGATGAAGCATCAGATTAAGACTTCAGTCGTTTTTAACTTGCAGTCAGAAGGGAAAGTTACATTTAACATCCAGTTTCAATACGTCCAGTAAAGAGAAAGAGTCCCACCACCGTCACTTTCAAATCCAAATGGTACAAACTGCAGAATCATGTTATTCTGAGGCCGACCCTCCTGTGCTCCAGGTTGATTTGACCCTTTCTACTGTTTATAATCTGAAAACATAAACTCCATATCTACTCAGGTCGATGCATCATTGCTTTTCATTAAATCTGTTGCTGCCGTCTGTTTGCTCAAGGACACGTGGTCCGGGACAAATGGAAAATAGCAGAAACCACAAGATGGAATGAGGTTTTTTAAAATAAATTGGACTTTCATGCACCTCCACTGAATCGCTCCCCTTCTTTGCTTAAGGTCACAACGACACAGAACATAATCAAAGGTCTGTATGTTATTGTGCGTAAAAGAAATAAGGATTGTAAAGTCATAAAGATCAAGCGATTAAGATGAAAAGCAGCAGATCTTAAGTAAGTATCAAAGGACAAACTCGTGATTTGGAAATATGTTGGTTTTTAAATATTGTTAATAAAATGTGTTTACAAGTCTTTGCACAGTCCATTTTTAAATTAACTTTAATAACCTTTAATATCTTACGTTTCGCTTAAACTGCACATGTCAATATAAGATTGACCTTAATGATGTTTCTATGAACATGAATATTCTCTTTTCTCTGTCCCTGTTAAATGAAATAACAAATTACTATTGCAATAAATATGGTAACGAACAAGTTAGAAAATGCTGTGTACATGTAGTTCAGCTGATTCATTGTAATATCTTGCTTTAACTTACAGAACATACAACACAGGTACAACAAATCCATCTATAGAGGAGGTGATCATCTACATCACTCTGATTCATTTACATTTAATAGTTCCATCCGAGATCATTTGACCCTCCAGATATGATCGGATATGTGAGATGTTTCTTTGAAAGCTCCCAAGAATGCTTTTCACTAAGACCCGTGGTGCAACAACAAAAACATCTTTGTTGCTGGCTACTTTGAAAGACTCGTAAAACAGAGGTCAGACGTGTGACTGACGATGTGTCCTGTTGGTTTATGAGAATGAAGACGGAGGATTTTCTTAGAATTTGTGATTTTGTCATTTGCCTGATGGGAAAAGAAGCTACAGCCGAGGTGAACTGTCCTTTGTGGAGAGAGGATTTCATCAGACGCAGGGGAATGGCCCCCCCTGGTGGACACTCCCTCTGCTGCCCTGAGCTTTATGTCCTGAGATCATTAAACTGTGGATGAAGGCCTCATGTTTTGTCAGTCATGTGAGACACTAGTGGCCTGAAGGTGTCAAACACTTCAAAGTTCTCTTCTGACAAACAAATGCAAATAGCAGAAAATATTTCTTAGCCTCAGGCGATGAGCTTCACTCATGTGTCCTCAGTTGATCCTTTGGTTTAAGTCTTTGTTTACACCTGGTGACGGCACAGAAATACCTTTGAGCCCAGAATTCACTGCAAAACAACAAATTATAAAGCTTTGACTTTCAAATAATCAAGTCTTTTAATTAAACAAATTAGAAATCTATGCATTTCAACAGGGGCCTATTTTCAATCAGATTATACCTGTAAACACTATTTGGAAATTTACTCATTTACGGGAAACAACCTTACAACTTTAACTCCTGGTTTGTTATACATTGGCATATTTTTATTTATAAAGCTATCTTGGGTCTGCTCCCGCACTACTTATGTAATTACATCTTTAAATCCCAGAGCAATTACTGCTTACGTTCAAATGAGTTTTATTTATTAATTATGCCCAAAGTTCACTCTGAATTTGGAAAACACTGTTTTAAGTTCGCTGCACCTGCTGCTTGGAATGCACTGCAAAAAACTCTAAAGTTAAAGGAGCTCATAAACCTTGAAACTTTGAAGACTCGTGTGAGAGAAATTGGAGCGGCTTCATACCGCACTTGTTCTTGTTTTGGTGTGAATCCGGAGCTTTAGTCCTGTTGCCTTATCTTTTTCTTTTAAATGTATTTTATCTGTGTTATGTGATTTCTGTGTGTCTTGTGACTGTTGACATTTTTTGTATGCTGCTGTATTGGCCAGGCTTCCCTTGAAAAAGAGGTCATTGTATCTCAACGGGACTGACCTGGTTAAATAAAGGCAAATAAAAAAAAATATATATATATTGGGGTAAGTATACAATACAATATATTTCACATATTGTTCATTTGAGTTGTTGATATAAAAATATGACTACATGGCTGATTATCTCTCTCCTCATCCTGATGTCCCTGTCTCTCTGTGGACCCAGAATTATCATGGTGGTTTTCATCCCATAATGCCAGGAATAACAGTTTGCTTACTTTGTGGCTGTGTGTGTGTGTGTTTGTTGTGTGTGTGTGTGTAGAGTTAAATGCCTGTTTTCCGCTTAATTAACACAATAAGAGCCTGTAACGAGGTGATATGTTGCCTATTCATTTTAATGGTATCATCAGGCAAATAATACATTTTCATTAAGGCTCATTAAGACTGAAAAACTCCACTGAATGTGCACAAATGTCATTAGATGGAACTTCTTTCTTCTTTGGCTGCAGTTTGCTTTCGGCCTGATTTCCACACACACATCGAGTGAGCTTCAGCCTGAGGTCATGCAGCATGTGACCGGCTCCACACAGAGAGGGGGGGGGGGGGTGCACCGCAGAAATCCCTCAAGTATTTAACCCTGAGAATGCATCACATGGGCTCCACCACTGTGGGTTATAATTCCCCCTGCTCCTGCCTGTATCCACCGGGTCCACAGAGTGTGAGACCCCCTTGGTTGAGATGTCTCCTCTGATGGTCCTCACCCTCATGGTGGGTTTGGCCCCCTGCTGTGCACAGTTCCCTCGGCCCTGCGCCACCCGGGAAGCTTTACGCACGAAGGAGTGCTGTCCTCCGTGGGCCGGGGACGGATCCCCCTGTGGAGCCAGCTCGGGCCGGGGGTCCTGCGAGGACGTGGAGGTCTCCCAGCAGCCGGACGGGCCCCAGTACCCCTTCTCCGGGCTGGACGACCGGGAGAAGTGGCCCCTGGTGTTCTACAACAGGACGTGCCAGTGCGCAGGGAGCTTCATGGGCTTCAGCTGCCAGGAATGTAAGTTCGGCTTCTTCGGGGCGAGGTGCAATGAGAGGAGAGAGTCTCTCCGGAGGAACGTGTTCCACTTGTCCAGGGCGGAGAGGGTCCAGCTGGTGTCCTACCTGAACCTGGCCAAGCAGACCGTCAGCAGGGACTATGTGGTGGCCACGGGGACCTTCATGGAGATGGAGAACGGATCCAACCCGCTGTTTGCTGACGTGTCCGTGTACGACGTGTTCGTGTGGATGCATTACTATGTCTCCAGGGACGCGCTGCTCGGGGGACCGGGACAGGTGTGGACAGATGTGGACTTTGCGCACTGGGCTCCGGCCTTCATGCCCTGGCACCGGGTCTACCTGCTGCACTGGGAGCGGGAGATCCGGAAGATCACCGGGGATTCGAGCTTCTCCATCCCGTACTGGGACTGGAGGGACGCCCGGGGCTGTGAGGTGTGCACGGACGAGCTGATGGGGGACAGGAGCCCCCAGGACCCGAGTCTCCTCAGCCCCGGATCCGTCTTCTCTTCATGGAAGGTAAACACACATGGAACCCAACATCTAACTTGTCTTTCTCCAGTGATATTTATTCATGATAACAGATGAAATTAAATGAGAATAAATATGATATATTAGATGCTTCAGACATTTATTTATTCTAACTTGTAAACATGCACCTTAATGGATATTCTATAGTTAAGTGTAATTCATCTAAATGTTCACTCATTCACAGACTTAATATTTTTTCAAGTTAAGATATTTGTTCATCACCATTCTAAAATACTGTTACAGTTTTATTATTTCACTTTAATACATTTGTTTCTGCCATTCAGTTAAAATATAAAATATAAACAGTTAAAATATAAACAGTTAAAATATAACAAACAAAAATACAGTTTATGTATTAAGAAACTATACATGTTTACTCCATGGACATTATAAATAATAATTAATTATTAATATAAATATATCTACTCATTCACTGTCCAGGTAAAGAGTAATTACACATGAACAAGAAAAGTAAATCACAAATTGTACCTTTGTGTAATTGTGAGGATGAATTGAAAGTAAGTTATACAATATATACATTTATATAATATTGTTGTAGATAAATATCTATCTATCTATCTATCTATCTATCTATCTATCTGTCTGTCTGTCTGTCTGTCTGTCTGTCTGTCTGTCTGTCTGTCTGTCTGTCTGTCTGTCTGTCTGTCTGTCTGTCTGTCTGTCTGTCTGTCTGTCTGTCTGTCTGTCTGTCTGTCTGTCTGTCTGTCTGTCTGTCTGTCTGTCTGTCTGTCTGTCTGTCTGTCTGTCTGTCTGTCTGTCTGTCTGTCTGTCTGTCTGTCTGTCTGTCTGTCTGTCTGTCTGTCTGTCTGTCTGTCTGTCTGTCTGTCTGTCTGTCTGTCTATCAACCTCATCACCATATATCCATAGATCTATCAGCAAATATCATAACACAGTTAATACCAATACAATAATATAATATAATAATAATAATATTAACTCATTTCTAACAAACACCAACAATCTGTCTGACTGTTCACTTTCTCCCTGTCACCTTCATGCTGTGTACCACATGAATCTCCACCTGCAGGTCTTATGCTCCCAACCCCAGCTCTACAACGACAGAGGCGTGTTGTGCGACGCCAAGGATGAGGGCCCTCTGCGCCGTAACCATGGTAACCAGAACCCCAATTTGGTGGAGCGGTTGCCGACTTCGGCAGAGGTGGAGTTCACTCTCAGCCTGAGAGACTATGACACCGGGGCCATGGACCGCGGTGCCAACATGAGCTTCAGGAACACGCTGGAAGGTCAGATATGAGTCTGAAGAGTGAATGGTTGTGTGTTTGTGTGTGTGTGTGTGTGTGTGTGTGTGTGTGTGTGTGTGTGTGTGTGTGTGTGTGTGTGCTCCTCTATATGTTACCTCACATGATATTTGCCGTGTGTAGATGCAGATGAAGGGATACTCACCATTTCCCCTAAGGCTCAGAATCAATAGGTCTGAACATCTTCTTTATCATAAGAAACCTCAGCAACACACCAACATGCTCCTGTTGTTTGGTTTATGTTCATATTCTAATAACATTAGGATATTAGATTTATGATGCATTCATCAATGATTTACAGATAAAATCACAAATAGTAATGTACCATTGTTATATTCGGAGTGAAGTGAAATCAAGAGAACCAGAGAACTATCTAGTATTTTCACAAAACTAGGCAACTTCCTTATCCACTAGTTTTCTGTTTTTGTTTCAGGCAAGAAAACTAAGGTCAATATATTCTACCAAAAATCACGACATGTTGGACATATCTCATTCACCAGATAATTAATGTTTCTCTTCCACTCACTGAGACTCCCTGACTCGGTCGGCGAGGTCCTGTGGGACGCCCGCCTCCGCACTCTAACCACCTCTGCCCTATGGCTGATATCTGTGTATATTTTAATCCCAGAGCTGGAATTAAACTTGTACTCAAGATGGTAAATTATGTGCAAACTCTGTTATTGTAGGAAAGAAACACAATACATCAGCGAATTAAATAAAATGTATTTTAAATGAACATCTTCTTTTTATTGATTGTAGATTGTACTGTATATCAGGACTTAACTATCAGATTGGCACATTATAATAAAGTTGACGGAAGAAAAGCTTTATGGAATCACTATAATACATCGTGCACATAATTTCTACAGAAACAATCCTAAACTGTTTAAATTATTTTATTTTATTATTTGCCTTTATTTAACCAGGTCGGTCCCGTTGAGATACAATGACCTCTTTTCCAAGGGAAGCCTGGCCAAGACAGCAGCATACAAAACATTTCAACAGTCACAAGACACACAGACATCACATAACACAGATAAAATACATTAAAAAAAAAAAAAAAAGATAAGGCAACAGGACTAAAGCTCCGGATTCACATAAAAAACAAGAACAAGTGCGGTATAAGGCCGCTCCAATTTCTCTCACACGAGTCTTCAAAGTTTAAAGGTTTATGAGCTCCTTTAGCTTTAGAGTTTTTTGCAGTGCATTCCAAGCAGCAGGTGCAACAAACTTAAAACAGTGTTTTCCAAATTCAGAGTGAACTTTGGGCATAATTAATAAATAAAACTCATTTGAACGTAAGCAGTAAATTAAAAAAATGCTGTTCATATCCACGCTGGTGTTTCCAAATTAAAATATCCTGTTGTCAGTGGAAACCTGTGGGTGACGAGATCTCATTTCGCTCTTGATTTCCTGAACACAACAAGCTGCCATCTTGCTCAGTGCTCATGAGACACGTGTCCTCCTGCAGGGTTCGGGGATCCTCAGACCGGGATCGGAAACAGCCGTCACATGGGCATGCACGCCGCCGTGCACGTGTTCATGAACGGAACCATGTCGTCAGTGCAGGGCTCAGCCAACGACCCCATCTTCCTGCTCCACCACGCCTTTGTTGACAGGTGAGAGACGCAGAGAGACACACACACTCATACATCCATGTGCATTTACAGTAACTGCTGTATTGGGTTTTCTCTTTTAATTAAAGCCTTTATGAGCAGTGGCTCAGGAGGCACAGGCCGTCTCCTTCCCAGTACCCAGAGTCGAATGCTCCCATCGGGCACAACAGTGAGTACCACATGGTGCCCTTCCTGCCCCTCCACAGAAACAGAGATTACTTCATTTCCAGCAAGGACCTCGGGTACGAATACTCCCACCTGCTGGACGCCAGTAAGTGAACATCTGGGTTTTTCTACCTTTTTATTTGCATCTAAGGAAAAGGCTGTCATTGGTTTCCATTATCAGTGTTAATCTATTTCTCATCGACCCAGTGAATATACTTAGCAAACCAGTATGGTACTTAGTGGAGCGTGTACCTCTGCCAAGGCCTAATCAAGCTGCACCAAATTTCACAGACTTGTAGATATCAGTTTCCTAAATGTGAAGAATTCTTTTCAGCAAGATCCATCAATTATTTCCCTGTGAAAGTGTTGATAAAAACCCAATCCGTGACGTTAAAGACAGGAAATCATGGATCTGCCCCCTGATCCGGTTCGGCACCATACGTCCACTTCCACCAACATTTGTCTGTCCTGTGTTTTTTGTGTAATCTTGTTCACAAACGAACTCAGAGCAAATTCCTCTGCTAACGCCCAAGAGTCCCAGTCTGCACCACATTGAACATCATCATAAAAATTAGTCCCCTAAACATGCTTGATTTGTATTTTCAAGTTCCAGATGCTTAATCCACCAAAAATTTTGAAAAATCCCCAGAAACAAACAAACAACTAGAAAGAGGGAGAGAGAGAGAGAGAGAGAGAGAGAGAGAGAGAGAGAGAGAGAGAGAGAGAGAGAGGGAGAGCCTCCACCAGTCACCTCATGAAACCCCAGTTATATTCAATCACTTTTTCCATCAATTTCCATGAAATATTCTGCGAGAAATCAAGGAAAATGTTGAAAAATCTCCCAACGTTAAAGAAAGCGGGACAAAAGAAAATCCTGGAAGTCGGCCCCTGCTCTGTATCTACACCAAACGGATTAAAGGATTCTTCCTTGTCCCGTTCTGCTTCCTTCCACCAAGTTTAGTGTGAATCCGTTCAGTAGTTTTCTGTGTAATCTTACTTATAAATAAACAAAGCAGGGGTGTAAACATAACCTCCTCAGCTGTGGTAAAAAGGCCTAAACTCAGGGTCTTTATCTGTGAAAGGATAATTTGGTTTGATGCCATCTTTGCTTTATTTATAACTTGTGAGAGAACACTTACATTTTCCCTCCTTCTCTTCTTCCTCTCCTCTTTCTCTCTCTCTCCAGATCTGAGGCTGGCAGAATCCATGCGTCCGTTCCTGCAGGCGCTGCAGGACGTGTGGCCCTGGCTGCTGCTGGCAGGACTGTCGGGGGGGATTGTGGCGGTGGGCGTAGCTGCTGCCGTCTTCACTGTCAGACGCAGACTCGGAGGTTCGGCCTGGCTGCACGGGGGGAAGTGGAAACACTTATTTGCTCTCCCAGAGCGACAGCCCCTGCTCCGGGGTGACGATAGTGAAGACGGCCACTCGAACTACCAAACAAGCATGTGAAGCCTCAGCCAGGCCCCTGTACAGTGATACACACAAACACACATATATGAGTTTTAATACCAAAGATCTTTGTCTCTTATACAGTATTTTCACAAAGTATTGTGACATCGTAGCTCTGGTTTGAAAAGGTGCTATAAATAAAGTTTATTATTGTTATTTGTAGTCGTACAACCTTCAAATTCAGGGTTTTCAACTGTGTAATTAGTACTCAGCTGTGGGATGTAACAAAGTACTTTTACTTCATTAGTGTACTTGTACTAGATTTATTATGGGATACTTTTACTACAATGCATTGTGTTACATGATCACTTTGTTTTCTTTTTTATATAATCGAAAACAGAGGAATTGGTCTCAGCCATAATGATGTATTTGGTTTACAGTAATACGATACACTCGGCTAGTACTTTAATGCTTTAGATATATATTTATAACCAAGTACAAAAGTTAATGTGGTGATTTAACTCAAATGAATTAAATAAGTTTGCAGAAGCCTCAGGCGATTTATTATATATAATCTACATATATCTCTGTATTATCTAGTCTCTTGGTCAAAGCTCCTCCTGTTTTACAAAGACAAAGTGTGGAGAAGAGAAAGGAAAAGAGAAAATACACACATCAAAAATCTTAAGAAATCCAAAATTTCTTAAGATGTATCAGCACATACAGAACTATTACATATGTATAAATTCTCTCGAATTTTGAATCAAGCTCAATATTTACACTTTTGCAAAAATCTATATCTTTTATTTGATCTTCAAACATTTCTCAACAAATAACAATAACAATGTTCTTTAATTCATTGTCTTTCTTATTTAGACAGCAAGTTGGACAAAGATGATTAAATTATCTAATTGTCCAGTTTCCACAGTCGAAGTCTAAATATCCGATCTCAGCTCAACACATCTTTGTACAACATCGTTCCTTGTAAAAATATACAGTTTTGGTTTAGTACATCTTTTGTTCAGCTCAGTCCATAGTTCTGAGGAAATAAATGTATATTTTATTTATGTGGCTGTTGATTTAAACACACTTTGAATAACACATAAACAGATTCCTTTTTCTTGTTGAGTTATTCTTTAGGAAAAAGCAAACAGTTGATGTAGTCTATTAAGATATCAAAGTGTGAGACAAACCCACAGCGTCAGGATGTTCTTCACTATTCTTACAGTAAAATCATGCATTTGTTTTAAAAAAGAAGACCTGACATTTGTAAAAGTCATTACAGTCCCAGAAGTTTTGGTTCAAAACCTTCACTGGAAAGGTCACGTCTACGTTAATGCAGAGAAAGTGTTTCAGTTCACCAGGTCCCAACAGTTCAACAAGAACAACGACTCGAACAAAGCTTGTAGTTCTCAGTTAATACAGTACAAGAAATACTCAGATTCAGGTTATCACACACACACACACACACACACACACACACACACACACACACACACACACACACACACACACACACACACACACACACACACACACACACACACACACACACACACACACACACACACACACACACACACACACACACACACACACACACACACACACACACACACACACACACACACACACACACACACACAGATACATCACCCCAAGTTTTAAAGTTCCACTCTGAAGTTTATTTTTGGTAAGACAAATGTGTTCCTCAATAACTTCACCCTCACTTCTTGGTCTCATTCAGCCAAATTTATTTAATACATTCCGAGCCTCGACACATGCTGTCTGTAGCAGAGCAGTACTTCTGTTAAATAACACAGTATTTTGATTCTAAATACGTTGTATTCAGTCGGCATTCTCCGATATTACAGTACAGGATTAAAGCGGTGCCACATTGGTCTGAGCAGAAAATCAGGAAAAATCTAGCAGCGACCATTTGAAAGCAGATTTTGTACAAAATGTTCATTAGATATAATCATGTTAAAAAGGTGGATTGGTTGTATCATATTCCTATGTTCATTTATTCAGAATAAACTCATCAATAAAGCACATTTTAGAGATGGACACTTTCCTGCTCGGACGACATGGAGCAGCTTACAGATAAATATCTAAGAATACAGCATTTACTCCGATGTGATTCTGGTGGACCGAACAACGCACAATTTTACATAAGTCATGAAAGCAAAGAAAGGAATGAAACACATGACAACGTACAGATGGAATCATCTTCTTCTCGAGGAAGAGAAGACAAGTGGGATCCTTTGGGATAACGTGATGTCATCGGTCCATGTGACGAGACACAAACAAGGGCTTTATGGGTATGAAATGAAAAACGTGGTCACACCGGACTCTTTGTGTTGATCAGTGCAGTAATCAAGTGAGTCATTGTCTGATTGTAGGTCTATTAAAAGTCAGAGCCCCCCCCCCCCCAATCATGCAGTCCTTAAGTGAAAAAAAGGCCTTTAGAATAAGTGTAATGACCCAAAAGAATAAAGACAAAACATTTTAGAAAAACTGGCAAAATCAAGGAAGGTGGCGTCTGAGCGTTATGAGCTGTAGATGTTGAGGAAGAGGCCGAAATCCCATGCCAGCGAAAGAAGAGACTCTATAAAGAGGTAAAGAAAGGACTGAGTGAGTTGTAAGTCCTCATCATTCGTCTTCATCTTCGTCTTCGTCTTCACTGTCCTCCTCTTCTTTCTTCTCTTCCACCTTGGGTGGCGGGACGGGGGGAGGGAGGTCCAGACGAGCCCACGACATGGCCTCGGACTTCCTCATGGCGATCTCGATCTTGGCCGCCATCATGTTCACTGTAGTTTTACTCACATCTATCACCTGCGAGGGAAAAAGGGAGGAGTGTGTAAAAAGAGAGAAACTGGTGGTTTAAGGGAGAAACATAAAAAGTCCATGAAAAAGCCCCAAAGTGATATAAAACGAAATCCTGCTATCTTACAAATCTAACCAATTAGAGGTTTTGCAGAATGTTCCCTTATCTTTTTGTTGAAACACAAACCAAACCCAATTGATGGTTTCTTACATTCACCAAATTAAGGGCGTGCACTTGTAGCCCATGGGAGATAACTAATCCAAACAAGGGAGCAAAGCAGAAAGTTGTGTCCGAGACAGCAGCAGCACAGATTCCCCAGTACAAAGGGATCACAGATAAACTGGTCCGGCAAACACGACTCAGTGTGGATTTTAATTAGTCGTATGTTTAGCTTCTAATTCATTTTTCTGCTGTAATTGCTCCTTTTTTTAATCCTCAAAGGTCCCTGGTCTGTAGCACATAAAATAACATGACTTTTATACTTGTTATTTAATAACGAACGATAATAACTAGTATATTATACTGCAGTAACTTAAAGCAACGCTATGTAACTTTCACTGTGCAACAGCGCCCTCTGCAGCCACACGTGTTTATTAATCCTGTTGGTTATTGGAGTCCGCTCGGTTTAATATCTCAATGTTCTGACTGCGTAGTTCCAGTAACTGAACTGAAACAACCGAACGGTGGATATTACCCATGATCCCCGGCTTCCTGAAACAGAAGAGCTGGTGCTATAACAAATCCACCAAACTCTTCAGGATTTAGAAAAGTTTCCTGCTGAATACTGGAGATAAACTCTGTTTTCTAAATGTCTTCTCAGTCTTTTTACTGAGCTACAGTTCAACATTACTCTGCAACTTGCTGGACCTGATTCTATCAATTGAAGCTGTCAGTCAGTTCCACACTTCTCACAGGAGATCGACCCGACACACCAAAGTTACATAGAGCGAGAGAAGGTGTCCGGGCTGGTAACCTGACTACATCGACTTTACTGACAAACTTTGTATTTCAGTCATGCATCTCGTTCAATGCAGCCAGCACGGCTGCTGGGAGCAATTTACAGTCCAGTGTCTTGCCCAAGGAAAACTTTGACACAAAGACTGGATTGGCCTGGAATTAAACCAGCGACCCTCTGATTAGTGGACGACCCGCTGTATCTCCTGGGCCACAGCCACCCAGAGAGATGAGGAGGAGGAAGGAAAGCGGCTCCGTCCTCTATATTCAAAGTCAGTGAACCATCAAACTAATTTTGAAGCTTCTATTTTTTATGTAAAAAGTTGTTTTGCTTTAATAATTTACAGAGCCAGTATAATTGTTTTTAAACAGCACATATAAGAGATAACAAGACTTTTACATGAGTTTGAAGATGATACTGTACTTACCCCCCACAAGCTGAATTTCTGCGCAAATTCCTTTTCCCCTTCAAATATAAGATGTATGTTGAGCTGAAGCAGAGAACAGAAATAAACGTCAGATTGAATTTAACAAAATTAACAAAATACACAGTTTAGATATCCAGGGAAATCATGTTTCAGATGCAAATCCCTGAAATCCCTCACCGTGATGCTGTTTGCTTCCACGTAGCTCAGCTCGGGGACGGCGTTCTTAGCGTAGATGGAGACGATGACCTGCGTCCCAGTCTGGTGCCAGTCAAACCGACAGGGAACTACTTTCAAACCCTGCAGGGAGATTCCACACAGACAAGATGCATTAAGTCAAAGTCTCCACCATAAAAGCAGTTCCTCCACCGCACAAGTGTTCACCAGACTCCACTAGATGGAGTCACAGCCGCGGCTCACGCCTACCTCGTCTTTTTTCCTCCATAGATGCTTCCCCTTGGTGCAGCCCTCCTGAGAGAGGAAGGTGTTGAAGTCGGAGGTTTTCCTCTTGCAGCAGCTCCAGTACTTCATCCTGGAGACACAGGAAGAGATAACTCGTCACTCAAGAGAAATGGTAAACAAGTGGAGCAGGAAGAGAAACAGGAAAATCCTCCTGTTTCCCTTCACGCTTCTTTTTGTTTTTACAGTTTCAAGAGAATATCTTTCACTTCATGTTGATACAGTGAAACACAGAGAAGGAAAGTTCAGGGGTTTAATGCTAAATAATTCCATTATATAAGAATATATGACAAATACTAACCCTTCATGGAAGATAGGAAATCCAGAGTGGAAGAAACATGTTTCAGAATCACTTGCAGGTCCCTCAAAACTCTAGAGAGAACGAGAAACAGATTCGGTTCAACAGACTGAAGGAGATTGTTTTTATTATCTAAAAACATTGGGGGATGAATTGAGAACAAACAGTAAAGTAGATTCTCTTCAATGATTACTTATTTGAACTGAAGTCTGAGATTATATTTCTCCAGAACTGTCACCTTTCTGCAGATGAATCGTAGCATGCAGAAGGACTCCTTAAAATATATAGCTTTTTAAAGCCAGAAGCATATTTTAGAATATTATTGAATATTATTATCTGTAATGACTAAAGCATATTTTTCTATTTAAAAGAAAAATTGGACAAAACACTAGATTCAAACTCTACCAAGACCTCAAATGATCTGTCTACTAAAAGTGAGCAGCCCTTGAGAAAACATGTTACGGCTTTCAATCAAATCAGTTTAAGTACAATTAATGGAAGTTGTTCAAGTCTCACTTAAAGCTTCTTATAAAACCCTGTCAATGTAAATTTCTCCCCTCACAGTTTATGTTCTAATCTCGGGGGGGGGGGTTCTGCTCTGACAGCTCAGATTAGCTGGAGCAAAAAAAGTTTGGTTTAAATCCGTGTCGGTACAAACGAGGTGGTTAAATGGTGGAAGAGCTTTCTGGGGAGTTAAATGTTAGTTTGAGCATTAGGTTGGAGTAACATTATTTTATTTAACTGCAACTATAAATATGTTTAAGATTTCCTCTAATACAGACAATACAGGGTTCTCCAGGCCCTGAGCATATTCAATTGGTTAATTAGTTTATTGTCCTGAAACGTTGTACTAACACATTCAACCCCTCAAACAACAGAGCAACACCCGGTTCACATCACTGAACAGCAACAATAACAAGGGCATCTCAATAACAACATTAAACTTCCACCGATACTAAAAAGGCGCCGAGACAACAGCTGGCGAACAGCGGGACCATGATGTCTTATTAAGTGTCCCTATGGCTGCTGGTATTTGCCATTTGCCGAAGCCTGTTGCTTCTTATCGACCTGTATCTGCGTCCTGAGGGGCATTGTGGGAAAGTGGCAGTTGAGTGGGTGAGTGATGTCCTGTGTTACCGAGGCAGGGAAGCAAGTTCTGCTCTGAGAGGTCAGGTGTGGGACGACCTGTTTATTCTCTTTGTTTGGTCTGTTACAGTGAGGGTGTTAAAGAAACAAGAAATTTCCAAATGACTAGGGTGTGATTTGGACATTCAATATTAATAAACTTTTAAACAGGGGACCAGCTCTTCTGTAGAAGCAGCGGCTGGGACTCATCAGCGTAAATGATGTTGTCCATCACGACCTCAGTGCGTTCACAGCAGAAATGACAACTAATTCTCCAGCTCAGGGTTCTACCTCCTGAGTCAAGCACCGCTGAGCTCTGAATAAACAGCTCTGTGTGCGGCAGCGGTGGCTTCAGGGTTGAGTGGACCAGTAGTAAGTCTGTTTTAACAATTTCAGAATGAAAAGCTGCAACCTGCATCACCACAGGAAGGGCAAACAGTCCATTACTAACAGGAAGGTTTAGAACAGGCACTGACCTAGAGATAATACTGTAATTTGAAACAAAAAAACTAGATATTACCAAGGGCAAAGTCTCAGATTTAATAGATTTTCACCAGTATTGAAAGAACTCTACGGGAAATGCACATAAACGCCGTAACCAAAAGTTGAATAACTTCTTAATCTAAATACTAGTACTTTGGTTTAGTAGTGTTAACATTAAGCTCTTAAGGATTTTTACACATTTCAACACCATAAGAATTTGTCCCACAAGGTTTTACACGTGACACTTTCACCTACTTTGGTACAGCCTCCGTTTTTACAGCACGTTCCGATCTTGATCACGTCGCTGTCTTCCTCTATAAAGAGACAGAGACACAAGAACTGACTTTCAAGAGCATCACAAAAGTACTGCATTCACAAATATGACACATCGGCCCGTCCCTGTCAGCTGTCAAATTCCCAGTGGCCGTCCATTAACTTCCGCTGTCAACACGACCTTCCCGGCTACTATAAACAAGAAGTGAAAACCTGTGATGAAGAGGAAAAACAGAACCGCGGACGGGTAAAGAAGAGACGAGAGTTGATGAAGTTTAGTTTCTTCACCTTTCTCCTCTGCTTTGTTTTCAGTCAGCTTCAGTTTCTCCAGCGCCTGCTTCAGAGAAGTCGAGACTTTGTGCTGCAACCTCACCATCGGCTCGTCACCACTGCAACACAAGAGAATGAATTTGTAACTAAAATCAATTTGGAGGTGTATTTGGATTTTTAATTTAATTAAGGAAAACATTATCGGCAAATATCATTTCAAAATTAGCTCTCTGGTATGAAGCCAGCCAAAGACTGATACACCACATGAAAGGAGTTTCACTTTTCAGTAGTTATCACTTCATCAGTCACCTCACCCGTCCACTTTCTTTTGAACTCTGGTGGGAAGCACCTTGGGTAAAAGACGAGAGAACGCCTCGGTGTACGTTTGATGATGTCAGGCTGATTCTGTCTCTGATACTGTATCTATCCTTTTATGCATTTGCTACTGAACCAGAATAATTCAGAGCAGGATGTAGTCTTTGGAGCCATATACCATATTATTATTTCAGTACTAAAGGGAAAGCCCTGTATTGAGCGGAGAAAAACTTGCTCGTCTAATCGTGTTTATCTATTTTTTCTCAAAATGCCAATAAAAAGTTTTGACATGATCAAATACATTTTTAGTGAAGGCTACATCATGTCTGCTTTAATGTGGGGAAACTGCAACATTAATAGGAGCTGAGGGTATTCCTATAGTATCGATTCAAAACAAAAAAAATACAACGTTTGAAGCGAACCTCGGTCTGCGAATCGCCTCCTGAGGCATCGGTGCGGAAATGATGAACTCGTTAAACTTGTTTTTTTGGTCGTCTGTTTCTGACGTCACATCTGGTTTCACCGGCTCAGGAGGCTTCTCTTTGTTGTGGGGACCTTTGGTGCAGCCCTGCGAGGAGAGAGTGATTGTGTTGGACAATGAAGGCTCAGCCAAAATACGGCCGCAGCTATAAGGCGGCAGTCAATGCTTCGTGAAAACAATGGACAATGAGACATTGGAGTATGGATTAGGACATGGACATGGACTCACAACAATGCTGAGGAAGTCAGAGAAGTCCGTTGTTCTTCTCTTGCAGCACGACCATCCCTGGAGGAAGTTACAGAGGCATTAACTTTAACCAGGAAACAAGAGGACAGAACACGAGCTGACTGTGCACTTTCAGCCGTTTTACCTTCAATGCATCATGGAACACAGGGACTCCCGGGTGATAGGTGCAGCCATCTGTGACAAGAAAACAACGCTGATTAATTAGGAAGAAAAGTATGTGACAATATTGCAAATAGTGCAACAAAAGCAGCATTGAATAACATTAACATGTTTACAGGCTTGTAGCTTTACTGGCCTGGTTTATAATGAAATCTACATTCATGAATAATTAAAACTTTCAGCTTTCACAAGAAGGATTTCAGCCTAAACCGCTCAGTGTGGAAAAAGGCCTTATTTTTTAATAGAAAACGCTGAGTAAAGTTGTCAAAGGTTTTGAATGTTGCACGACATTTTGAGAGTCAACAACTGCAAACAATCGAGTCACTTTCAGCTGTTATATTGGGACCATGCTTTTCTAGGTAAAGAGCTTGTCAGTGATGTGGTCAGCAGAGTCTGTCGCTGCCTTCACAGGTCAAAGTGACGTGAACCTCACAGAGAAGCACGGAACAAAGGAACATTAACTAACTATAGATGCTGGTTATTGCAGCAAAATTCATGTCTTTATGGAAAATAATGACTTTAACGGTAGGGTTCAAAAATCCATATCAGTAGAGGTCCACTAGAGGTCTGGGAAATCAAAACGTAGAGTATATTATAAAAGATGAAACGGAAATACGATTTTATAGATAACGTTCATTCTTCATGTCAAAATAAACCATAACTGTCACTTTCTTTTACATAATCTGCATCAAACACTTTGCATTTGTCCCTGTAAAGAGCAGATTTAAGAACAATAAGAAATCTTGACAATCCCTTGGTTTAGTTTTGCTTTAAATGAAAAGGACAGCATTATTTTTTTGAATGTCAATTTAAGGGAACAGCCCTGAAAAGCAAATCAGAGTGGAATGAATAAAGAAATTCAGTCGGGCGACACTATAAATGAAGCACTTTCCTCCTTACAGTGCAGCCGGAGCTGTGGCCATTCCATACTAATGTGAGAGATACCCATCTGAGATTGAAAGGTAATGATAATATACTCCAGTGTTATGAAAAGAGGCATCCTATTAAAATGGAAATTGGACTTGACTCCTGCACGGACTATCTGGCACCACACAATGTCGTACCACCTGAAGACAGAGAGGACGTTTCTAACAAATGAAAATAAGTGACTGGCTGGGGTTTTGTCGAAGGAGCTGAAGACAATGTCACTGCCTTCAAATTCAGATTGTGTTTAGATCAGTGGCTTCGTATCAACAAGCGTCTAATAAACAAAATGTATCTTAAGTACGGAAACTCGAAAAAGTCCCAGTGTCAGTGATTTTACCAACACAACCGGATGGAAGTTTTTATCCCTGTGGTTTTGTTGGGGTCGTAAACCTCAGAATAATTAATTTGTTTGTAGAGAACAATAATCTTTAAATTATAAATTAACAGTAAAAATGTGTGGGGATTTAATAAGAACATTTTCATATAATAACACACTTAATAACATGGTGATTGATGGTGTTTGCCATAACAATTGTACTATAAACATAATCATGGTCTCTTCTATACTTCTGGGGACACGTATGTCAAACAAGCTTTTGCTGATGAATAGTGTTAAAATTGCCTGTTACATGACATGAAGTGCTTTGCCATTGTCTTGAAGAGGAATAACTAAATAATAATACATTATTTAAGTAATAAAATAAAGAAACATTCCAGATAAATCAGGAAGGACTCCTAAATATAGCAGCTGATTATGAGTATCATCTCTGTAACTGCTGGGAATGAGGCTTCAAAATATACTCTGGCTTTCCTCAGGCCATTGTGGTAGCAAGGAAAAGGATGAGCTCATAAATATTTACATTCCTCATTGTGTTTCCTCTGGATTTTGTGCTCCTGGGTCTGAAATGTTCACTATTCTTTGTTTGCTGAAGGGCAGACGTGCCATAACCACGAGGTTTGTAATAACAAACCCACTAAACCTACACAGGGCTGTTTAAATATCCTTATAATAACTATAAACTCCTTCTCCAATTCTATAAAACAGTGGTTATACTCAAACATGTCATTATCTAGAGTAGTGACAAAAACTGTTTTATTATTCGTTTTCAGCTGTTGTGCATATGTGGGTTTGGTTCTAACCTTTATGTACTTTTGATTGATTGTCTTTATATAATTGTTGTTGTACTTTTGTGTTGTCAATGTGCCATTATCATTGTTTACTTATGTCATTGGTTTTAATAAACCATGCAAAGTGTCTGTGTATCTACTTCTACATCTTTTAGACATGTGTCTTTATTTGTATGGGTTTTTTTTAGGTGCCACTTGCTTGTGGTTGCAAATCTGGCACATTTATTCATAATAATTTAGTTATTAAATGTGGGTTGTCCTTTGTAAATGAATAAAGAAACATAAACATGGACTGTGAGGATGTTGTGGTGCATGGGAGGCAGTAGTGATCCTAACATCTGTATCCAGATGTTGGGATCACTTCAGTTGTGATTTATGACTCATGTCTGTGTCCTAGGGATATTTAAACTTGCAGGACAACTCGTGTGAGGGTGGATTGTGATTTTTTTCAAACAGATCTAAATGCTGCTGACACTCCTGCTACTTTAATGATTCAAAGTTAAAGTTGAATGATTATTTTAGCAGCTTTAAATCCAAGGTATTGTAGGAACAAGGTGACACGAGTTTAACGGTGTTAGACATGTGTAACTGCAATGTTGTGATTATGGAATAACACTGAGGATTGTATTGTGTAATAAACTTGTAATAACAGTAAATACACGTTATAACCCAGTGACTGTAACACACAGTGCTAACGACTCAGTGAAGTTTGACCCCGCTGCTAATCACAGTAGCTTAGCATGCTACTAGCATCGTGGTAAACAGCAGGCTCCACATGTTATTACCTAGCTGAGTCTCTGTCTGTATGGATCTTTATCTCTATGGATGAATGGAGTTTACAGCCCCAGGCACCAGGTTAGCTACCCGGGGCCCAGCGAGCCCGGCCGCCGGCTACAGAAACTTCCAGAAGCACCGGTGTTAGCATGCTAGCATCCTGAAGGCTAACCGAGTACGCTACTCACCGTCCGGGTTGTTCTCCGGGTCGAACCTCTGTCCACATCCCTTATTGTAACACAACACAGACATGGCGACCCCCTGTGGAGCTAGATCACCTGGTCACCGGTGTGTGGAACCGACCGAACGGGCTCGAGTGAACGTGTGTGTGCGAGAGAGCTGGCTAGCTGTGCATCGCCCCGATCTCACTTCCGGGTTGTGCTCGGCTGCGCTCGGCAAACATCGGAGCTCGCCCCGCCCCTCCTCCTCCTCCTCTCCCCCTCCTCCTCCTCCTCCTCCTCCTCCTCATCCATCCCGAGTCCGCACGGTCCCGCACCGGCCACAGCTGAAACTTGCGTGAAGCGACATGTGCGTGTGAACCACCTTTCCATCCCGCCGGACTCGAACCTCTCCAGGACAGCTGACTGGTTTGAAGACAGTTTGGTGGGAAACTCCTGCAGAAGAAGCCGGATTTACCCCCCCACCCCCCACTCCACTGTGGTCAGGTGCACGGCAACTGGGGCAATAGCTGCTGTGTAGTTTCTTTATTTTTATTTATTTGTTTTGCAGAAGGACGTCTGCAGCCTGGAAGACAACTGCTCGTCCTGGATTTGTGCACATGCATTCATTTAATTCCCATTTCGTGCATCAGCAACGATTTCTGCACCGTTTTTTTTAATTTTTTCTTGTGCAGAATCTTCTGTGGGAGACGGGATGGGGAAGGATCCACTTCCACTACAGCTGTTTCGTCTGAAGGTAGGAGACCCGGTGCGAGGTGAGAGAAGTCTGAGCACAGGAGAGTTGATGCAGCTGCAGAACTGAAACTCGTGGATTTTGCACGGAGCTCCTCTGGGTCTGCATCAACACATGCAGGCAGGCGGCAATGAATGCAGCTTAAATATCCCCTTGTCTTTCTGAAAAGCCTATTTGGTGTTGATTGTAATCCATATGCATGTTCATATTTGCTGCATAAATAGGCTTAAATGTTCATCATCACTTATTCTATTCAATTTCTTGTCTAGATCAAAACATGGCTTCAGTGTTAAGTGATGCATAAACACTCAGTATATGCCATAGCAATATAAAAACCAAAAGACATTCTCATTTCTATCTGGTTTTCAATTTGCATTTGAATTTGCTTGATTGCAACTTTTCCAGGCTGTTTCAAAAAGTGAATTGTGCAACCGATCCCTCACAGCTTGCTATCTTCTGTCCCAGTTACATATTCCTCTTTTTCAAAAAATGTCCCAACCCCGGTCACTGGCTAAAGAATCACAAAGTCCTGTTTGTCTTTTCGCCGAGTCTTTGTTACAGTGGCAGTGATGGTTCCTGATCGCTGTTGCTCTGTGTGGTGACACGATATGTTTCACTGCAGCTGTGTAAGTGCACTGTGCCTTAGATGTGCTTTGTTTAAAGACATGTCAGTCTGTGCTACAGAGCCTTTCGGGTGCAGCGTTCAGTGCCTGAGTGCAACCAGCCTGCGCTCAACATTGAATATGCTCTCATATCCCCGTAGTGATCAGACGTGCCCCTGAAACGTCTCAGCAACTTTTGTCTCACGCTTCTCTATCAAATTTTCAGCATGCAGAGAACGTGTCTCTAACAACTCACCCACTGAAGCCCGATCTGTGTTTCTTTGGTTTTTCTTTTCCAAATATAGGGTGACTGGGTGATGGAATAGTGATGAAGGCTAATCGGTGGGGAGAGATGCTTCCTCTACCCGGCTTCTCTCTTCTTTTCCATTTTATTTTATTCTTCCTCCTCCTCTTCCTCCTCTGTTTGCCCTCAACCCGTGCCCAGTTCCTGTCCGAGCCCCGGGCAGGACAAGGCCTGCTGCTCTTCACCCAGCCGACCTATAACGCCTCCGTCTTCGAGAACTCTGCCACCCGAACCTATACCAGAAGTGAGGTCAAAATGGGCATTGTTCTCGCTCCTCCTCGCTCTTTAGACATTAAATATTCTGTTGCGTCTGGAGACAACGAGGGAATCTTCCATGCTGAGGAGTTTATAATGGGAGATTTTTGTTTCCTCCGTGTTCGCACCAACGGAGGCAGCGGTGCCACGTTGAATCGGGAAGTACAGGACAATTACACACTGACGGTTAAGGCATCTGCTCAAGGAGGCCTAGAAGCCTTAGCCACTATTTATATCAAGGTCTTGGATACCAACGATCTCCGACCTCTCTTCTCCCCGACCTCTTATTCGTTTGTTGTCCCTGAGACGGCCCCCCTGGGTGCCAGCATCGGACGTGTGACGGCCACAGACGCCGATGTGGGCTCCAACGGGGAATTCTACTACTTCTTCAGGAACAAAGTTGAACTCTTTGCTGTTCATCCGACCAGTGGGGTCATCACCCTGACCGGTCAGCCCCGGGTGGACAAAGAAGAACGATTTGAGCTGGAGGTGCAGGTTGTCGACAGAGGGATGAAGCTCTACGGGAACAACGGTATCAGCAGCACTGCTCGGCTGATCCTAGTTGTACAGAGGGTTAATGAATTTAATCCTGTTCTCAGTGCAGTTGCTGTTGTTCCATCCTGGACGGACAAGGAGCCTGTCTATGCCGTCGTGACTGTGGAAGATAAAGACGAGGGGGTTTCTGGGGAAATAGAGTGGGTTTCCATCATTGAAGGTGACCCCCTTGAACAGTTTGTAGTTGATAGATCGCCTGCTGGGAATGAGTATAGGGTGAGAACATCAGAAATCATCGACTGGGACACATTCCCGTACGGCTGCAACATAACATTCCAGGCTAAAGACAGGGGTATACCGCCAAAGTTTTCTAATACCCAAGTTGTTCAGCTGGTGGTTACAAAGCCAGACCCAGTTCTAGTGAATTTCGAGAAAGATGTTTATGTAGTCAAGCTGAGTGAAGTAGCTCCTCCAGGCACTATTGTGGAGGTGGTGAAAATCTCCCCAGCTTCTCTGAGTGTCAATTACAGCTTCAGCGGCCTCTCAGATCCAACGTACTTTGATATGAACCCTTTGACTGGAGTTATTATCACCACAAGGCATTTGACGAAAATATCGCAGGATTGCATAGAGATGGATGTCGTTGATACTGTCAGTCAGAGGCGAGCGAGGGTCAAAATCACCATTGAGGATGCAAATGACAACTCCCCAGTGTTCAATAGGCCGTTTTATGATGTTGCAATCAACGAGAGTTTACCTGTAGGCACCGTCGTTCTTGTAGTGTCTGCGGTGGATGATGATAAAGGAGAGAATGGGTTTGTAACCCACACAATCAGTGGCCAACAGTCACTTCCATTTGTCATAGACCAAGACTCAGGTCAGGTCAGGATCACAAGAGACCTGGACTTTGAGTCATCAGATGATATCTATATTTTTGCAGTGCGGGCATCTGACTGGGGCTCACCGTACAGACGGGAGAGTGAAGTAAATGTCACCATTCGTCTGATAAATATCAATGACAACCAGCCTCTTTTTGAGAGGGTCTCCTGCAGGGGGATGATAAGCCGAGATTTCCCCGTAAGTGAGACCATTGTCACCTTGTCGGCTGTAGACATGGACGAGCTTGGAATGGTGAAGTATAAAATACTGTCTGGGAACGAGTTAGCGTATTTTGATTTAAATCCGGACTCGGGAGCTCTGTCGCTGAAAAGGTCATTAGAAGTAGATAATTTAAAAAATGGGATATTCAACCTTAAATTGATTGCAACAGATGGAGAATTGTTCTCCGATCCTACATTTGTAAATGTCTCTGTGGCGAGGGGCAGGATGCCACCCAGGGGCTTCAACTGCAGAGAGACCAGGGTAGCTCAGCTGTTGGCAGAAAAAATGCTGTCGAAAGCGTCTGCCATGGCGAGACCAAGACCTGATGACATAAATCCAGACCTTTCCTTTATGAACAAACAGGCTCCACAGTTCGAGGCCTTGCCCACGAGTATTCTAGTGAGAGAAGACCTCGCCTCTGGCGCCAGCGTGTTTCAGGTGCGAGCACGAGATGCTGACGCAGGCTTCAATGGCCGCGTCCTCTTTTCCATATCTGATGGTAACAAAGAAAACTGCTTCAATATCAGCATGGACACCGGGTTGATAACTGTGCTGCAGCCGCTTGATCGCGAGCGAATGGATCGTTACTTCCTGAACATCACCATCTACGACCAGGGCATCCCTCAGATGTCCAGCTGGAGACTGCTCACCGTGATCATCGAGGACGCGAACGACAACGACCCCGAGTTTTACCAGGACGGCTTCTCGGCTCTCGTGTCTGAAAACACACCGGTCGGCGCGCAAGTTATTACTGTCACCGCGTTTGACAGAGACACTGGTCAAAATGGACAGCTCTCCTTCGTTATGCTGACCTCGGTCCCTCAGTTCGGAATCGACAGTGAAACCGGGAGTGTATTTGTGGCGAGCCTCTTGGACAGAGAAGCAGTTCCGATGTTCATATTGAAGATTGAAGTGAGAGACAGGGCCGAGAGAGGCACTCGACGGTCGTCAGTGACAACGCTAAGTGTCATACTGGAGGACGTCAATGATTGCGCTCCAGCTTTCATCCCCAGCAGCTACACTGCTCGAGTACTAGAGGACCTCCCACCAGGGGCAGTGATCACCTGGGTGCAGGCTCAGGATCCAGACATGGGCCCCGGTGGACAGGTCCGATACTCCTTGATTAATGACTTCAATGGCACTTTTGAGGTAGGTCCCCATCTGTATGGACTTTACTACAGTGTATGTTGATCCCCTTTTATTTTTTTGAAATTCCCTTTATTTTTAGAAAGGCACATTTCCATCACATACATTAAATACAGCTTTAGTCTGTCAAGGACATAAGAAAGGATGGATGTAGTAAGTTTGGGTGATTTTGTTCATACTGCCTTACTGGGGTTTTGTTTTATGGACCTAAATGACTCCATGTAGGAACAATAACAGAGGTAAAGAGAACACAACCGGGGAGCGCACATCACATCAAAAAAAAAGGAGGATCACACAAAACACAAGTATATTCAAATACAATCAGATCTAACTGGTTTTACATACTCAGTCCATTTGGTCCAGGTCTTATAAAAAATGTCTTTTTATCGACCTTGAGGGAAAAAGAGATCTTTTCCATAACATAAATCTCATACACAATTTCAATCAATTCATCAATGGCGGGAGGGTCCACTTTTAACCATTTCCTCGTGACACATTTCTTACTAGCTGCCAACACTATAGCGAACAGTTTTTTGTCTTTTATGTTCCACGTTTCAAACAATATATTGCCCCAAAAACAAAGTTTGTTGATCCCCTTTTAAAATGCCAGTGTGTGAAGAATGTGCCTGTGACACTTTGTACAGATCAATGTCGTTAGTGGGGTCCTGAGGATTTCCAAGGAGCTGGACTTTGAGAAACAACAGTTTTTCAATCTGACAGTTCTCGCTGAGGACAGGGGCATACCCAGTCTCAGGAGTCAGACCTTTGTGGAGGTGGAGGTGGGTAACACACACACACACACACACACACACACACACACACACACACACACACACACACACACACACACACACACACACACACACACACACACACTCACACACACACACAGAGACGCAAATTGGTCGTATTAGAAACTTTGCTTTCAATTCATGATTCAATTTAATTAAATTCAGTTCAATTGACATTCGCTGAATCAACCATTTGAGACACATTAGCAAGTATAAATTCAAAGTTAATTGGAAAAATAATAACTTGCAAGTTAATCCTGTTGTTAGTAGTTGAATAGCTCTATGCCATTCTTCAAACCACTTCTTGTCTCCAGGTGGTGGATGTGAATGAGAACCTGTACTCACCCTACTTCCTGGACTTTGCCGTGCGAGGCTCGATAAAGGAGAACTCTCGTGCCGGCACCAGCGTCCTGGCGGTCAGCGCTAAGGACGACGACAGGGGACGCGATGGCGTGTTGCGGTACTCCGTCAAAGGAGGCAGCGGACTCGGCACTTTCACCATCGACGAAGACACAGGTGTGACACAAGATCCATTTTGAAGCCTATTTATGTAAAGTTAAAATCCAATTATGTGTGGTGCCATGATTGGAATTTCAACATGAATGTGTTACTAATCATTGCATATTGCATGAAATCCAATTTCTTGGCAGTCGGTGACGACATTCACTCAGTGTGTGGTTTTTTATTTGTGCCACTGTGCCACGATGATTTGCAAGTGAGAGAGCATCACCAGTTGCATGGTTTTATTATGAGTGAATTTGCAAAAGATGGAGAGAGTTGAAGCGAGTGTGAGTTACAGTCAAAGTCAGTGTGTGGATGTGGCCTCACGTGGGATCTGTGTACAGGGAGATCATTACTGTAATGAGGGCAGCATGGCCGCTCAGTGCAACCCATGTAGTGCTGTGTGGATAACATTGATCAAGGCTCTCCTACAGCGGCGCCGTCCCTTCCAAGCGTAGTGAAATCACTGTGACTTATTTAAGGACGCCTGACCCAAAAAGACTCGTAGTTGCGTCCAACTGTCCTACAGTGTCGAGCCAAGGCTGAAAAACAAGTTGAGCCAAACAAAAAGCCGCTACTCACTCACCCGGGGATAAAATTAATCAAATAGCCAGTATGAAAATAGGACAGTACACATTCATCTCCATTCTGGCACATGTACAGAACGAAAGGGCCAATATATATGTATATATATATCATGCCATATAGTAAATCATGCCATGTAGTGATATGACTACCTGGATAAGATCTTGTCATATTCTATATTTTCATTTCCAGGTGAGAAATGGGATTCTTGTGAGCACAGGGATATTGGCTTGAATCGGAGACCTCTCCAATTGACAGCTTTGCAAATAGCAAGACAGCAAAGTGTGCATATTTTAAATTTCCATGGGAACAGAGGAAGGTGTAACTGAGAGCTCCGACTTCCCCATCAAGGCTCAGCGCGTCTCTGTCTCCACCCATGGTGCCGAAGCCTTTAAGGCTAATCTCTGTCTGGGTGTCGCTCTTCATGGCGCTGAAGCAGTCAAACCTAAAGCTCACTCCATCACTCTGTCACTCACTCTAGTCTCTCTGCATCCCTGCATGATACTGCAGGGTTCTCCTGAGGGAATACCACTGGTGTACTGTATCGCCTATAAAGGAAAGCTGAGAACTGTGTGAATTTTAAAGGCATAAACTGTATGTAAAACTCTATATTTTACTGCTTTAGTGCTACTGTTCTGCCTGCTAACAGTCTATACTGTAATTTAACCAGATAGATCCCAACGATGCAATACGGGCTTTTAAATCAGTCGTGTTAATAATATTTTGTGAGAATTTTCTTTACACATCCTCCTTATTATTCCCCTAATGCATCTTCACTCCTTTTTATTAAACAGTAACAAAGAAATAATGTTTTAAAGACCATTTGATTTTCGTATATACTTTAAAAGTTTTTATTATCACTTACCGCAGTTTACAAGAATGGGCAGCTTTTCCACCAAACACTATAATTTAACAGTTAACATTGCTTTTAAATATTTGGTATACATTTTATTTGTTGCACGAATAACACAATTGTTTTAATAAAAATTCCACTAGGCGAGAGATTAGTATAGTTGTTGACACTTTTAATATTGCACCTTGAGAAAAGTGGAAAAATTATATTCAGAACTAGGATGTCTGCATAGATCATTAATCTCTACCGGAGCAACAAGTAAAATCAATTGTTAATTTTAGCAATGAAGTGATCAGTGGATAAGAAAAATAAATAGCAGGGCTAAGAGTTGTTTCAAACTTTGTATTAGGAAGGAAATGACAGCGCTCCTCTCTCTCACCTCTCGTCACACTGGTCCCTACTGTACATGACTCTCACTGGAGGCCTGTATTGACCTTTAACTAGGCTAATTAGTATTGACAGTATAGAAAGCGAGAGTGGAACAGATGGACGGACAGAGAGAAGGTCTCTTTCCCTCACTCTCTCTGTATCTCTGTCTCTCCGTAGATATAACTGTGTACGTGAAATAAACTAGAAAACATTCTCCTTAAGTTCAATCAAGCTGCACACACTCATAGATATCAATTCTCTATAAGGGGCCTGATTTGATCCCTGAGTTATCTTCTGGGAAATTCGTGAAACGGAAAATGCCTCCCCTGATCTGGATCCACACCAAAATGTAATGGGCTCTTCCCGGACCCATGCTGTGTCCTTCCATCAAGTTTCCGGATAATCGGTTCAGTAGTTTCTGAGTAATCTTGCTTAGAAACAAACCAACCAAGCAACAAACAGCAGACAGGGGTGAAAACATAACCTCCTATAGCAGAGATCAGTATGTTCTGTGTAAATACTCACTCATTGACTAGCAATTGGGTACATAGATAGTATTAAATAGTATTCTGTGATAGTTCTTTTATTCTCTTTAGTATTATAACCTCGATAAGGAGCATATCACAGCCAGTGAGAAAGTTTATAGAGTGCAGATTTTCCAGGGGAAATCAGAGTGCTTGTTAGAGCAGAAAGTGACGGGAGAGGAGGGGAGTGGAAGTGAAGCGAAGAAGAGAGGAAGCGAGAGGATGCAGAGGAGTCTGGAGGAGATAAAAAAAGTGTCAGAAGGAAACACTGCTTTCTTCCTCGCAGACTTCTTTCCATTTTTTTTATTGTGAAGTTCCAGCTTTTTGTTATTTTCTTTTTGCTAGTATAACAAGCAGATGAGAAGTCTCTGACCAGTGCTCTTTTGGTGTTTTGAGAAATATTCAAAGCCGCATGTCGAGTATTCCTCTCTTCAAGAGTTTCATTCCTTCGTGTAGCGTAGAAGTCAGAGTTGTCAGGCGTGGACGGAGCCGCACCGCTGTCCTCCCACCGTTCGTCTGGCCCCCCCGCTCGGTCGCTTTGTTCTCGCTGCTTGTCAATCCCTGGCTTTTAGTACCAAGAAAAATATATGTTAAGAGAGAGTGGAACAGATGGAGAAAAAGGACAGAGAGAACGAGAGAGAGCTGCACGAATGGGAACTTATCCCCCGTAGTTTGTAATTTGGCTCTATCGTGCATCGGGTCATATCTGCCATTTGTAAATCCCCCCCCCCTTTTTCCCACATTTGATATTAAGATGTTTAAGACGACTCAGTCCCGTGTGGGTGGAGACTACAGGGGCTATCTATCAGAGAAGAACGAGGATCTCTGAAGGCTCAGACCCTCAGAACTCCCGCACTTTGAACACAGATTGGTATTCTTGTCATTGGTAAGGGGGGTGAGGGGGGGGGGGTGGTAAAGCAAACCCTGCAATTTCTCATGGAGCAGCCGTCAGAAGCCCCTGCTCCTCGATTAGCGGGGTTTGCAAGCTCCGGGATTCGTCACACTCGGGATGGAGCCTTCTTTGAGTTACACAGCAACACACATTTAAAAGTAATCTATTCCAGATTTGCTAAAAGGAAATTAGCAGGCTACAAGGACGAAGAGAGTGTTTTCCCATCAATCACGCGATTGATTATTTGGTGGCTTTAATGAGGCAGCGGGACCCCCTAAAAAATAATGGAGAAGTTAAATAAACACGACAGATTAAACGTAAACCTCAGCGCAATGCGAACTTGCAGATTAGAAAGTATGCCGTGACCACTCCATATTTTTTTCCCCGTGTCTTTGAAGTGTGTTATTTGTGTTGAGAACGGATGCTGTCGTGTCAGATTCATATTGAATTCACTGAATGGTGCCTGTCGGTCTTAAAGTTCAAAGAGCTTTAGAAACAGCCAGCTCTGGTTTCCCTCGTCTCTCTGTGTCGACTTATCTGACGGAGATGAGATGTGCTTTGAAAAGGACATGGTCAAGGGCGACAGAGCAGGGATGTGTTTTTTTTTCTGTGCAAACACTCTTGCTATGCTCCGTGCACGCCCTCGGGGAAGCTACTTACTCATAATCGGACATATACACGCGCCGCCTGGTGATAAGGCAACACCTTCGCCGTGCAGCTGAGGAAGGCGTTGAGTGTGGGAAACGGCCAGACGGTCACACCTCTCGCCTCTCGCCACTGATCTGTATGCGTGCAGGACCACCGCTCGAGCGTGTGGGGCTTCTGGCTAAGTGGAAGTTGTGGAGGAGCAGACGTCGGCTGCGTGACGGCGAATCTAGTTAATTTCTCCCAACAACACAAAGGGATTCATACATGCATGAAAAGATCAATCTTTGTCTTTAAAAAAAAGAAGATTACTTTACCGTAAAGTCTCAGATTGGAGGATTTCCCCTGAACAATGTATTTTATGATCTTTTTAATGAAGGGACGGCCGAGGTTAGGCACGGAATAACGTCTGTTCCCCCCCCCCCCAGGGGCCGAAAGACGAGGCTGAGCTGTCCTCTCCCTCTCTGCATCCCTGGAGTCCATTATCCATTTGTTTTGGTCGAACTAAGAAATTCGCCATTATGGTCTCGTTATTACACTGCATGGAGAAACCCAGGATTTTATAAAATGTGTTTTCTGTGTATGCGTCTTGCTTGATGCTCTCTTTTTTCAAGTTGAAATGAATGTTTTTAATGTTAGAGGACGTCAAAAGCTGCCAAGCAAGCGCCTCAGACATTATGTAGCAGCCCCATGCACGTGCATTCAAATGCATATCATAATTGATCTGCAAATTAATTGCTGTTTAGCATTAGTTTCCATTATTTCCTTGGCATTGCTTAGAGTTTCATTATTCTTTTTTTTCTCCGAGCCTGCGATATTATAGTGGAAATCCTGACATGTGTAATGTTCATTAGTATGGATGATGTGTAACAATAGGTCCATCTGCAGCCATAAGACCCTTCATCCAATATCAAATATTACTCAAATGAAATACCGCCGGCTCTACTACTTATTCTAATGGTAATTCTATCACAGTTTAAGTCTCTGCAGAAGCACAAAGCTGCAGATTGAAGACAGTGATCTCACTCAGCATCAATCAGTCTTTGATTTTAAAAAAGTGGGATTGAAGTTTTAAGGTTTAAACGAACATATAAGAGCCAAAGTAAATAACCAGCCGCTCACGTTCAGCTCTGTGTAGCGTTCGGTTTCGAGTTAATTGTTTGTGTACTCGAGCACAGGTGCGTGCGCTCCGGAAGCGTCGGTGCAAATCTATCTTCCCTCGTAATGAGTTTCCTCTCCTCCGTCGAAGTCGCAGACTCATACGTTGGTGGGAATAGCTGGCTCCATGAACTGCAGCAGTCTAACAGAGAGACTCGGTGAGAGTTTGGAAAATCGACTGCTCGCCTCCGATCAGCTCACTCCATTTATCCCACTTATTTCCTGTTGCTAGAGATGATGCAGCTGTTTACGTTATATTAATCTGGTCTTTTCATCCTAAATTAGGTTTTTTGTTAATAAAAACCGACGCATGTGACCTTGCTCCGTTGTGCTTCGGTGCTCTTGACAATGTATGGACACGACACGCCAACTGTGAGGCTAACATTCAGAATGTGAACTGACATATGAGTGTGTCTGTGTCTGTGTCTGTGTGTGTGTTTGTGTGTGTGTGTTGTTTTCCTAGTGTTTACACAGTCCTGCATGAATGATCTTAAAGAAAGACAAGAGGCGCCCATGTGTCAGCCACTGGGAACATTGTCTTTGTCCCTCAAGAGGTCACCAAAGCTGTCGGCTACTTATCTTCCTTAAGGCCCCTAAACGCACGCCACTCACTGTGTGTGTGTGTGTGTGTGTGTGTGTGTGTGTGTGTGTGTGTGTGTGTGTGTGTGTGTGTGTCTGTGTTGGTGTAGGGCAGTTCAGGGTACGTTTAGCACTAAGCAAATAGCAGTGGGAGCAGCTTGGTCAGCTGTGATTAGCTGTAGAGGAGCTGAAACATTGAAGGTGACGACAGCGCCGCTGCTAATGCCTGTGAATGTCACTGGAGCCGGGACACAAAGTTTACTCCCGACTTCTGTCCTTGCCTCCGGAAAACTTCTAAGACTTTCCTCGATGAGATGTCTTAAGCTTTCAATTCGAGAGATGAAACCCTTTCAGCCCCCCTACTCCCACACACACACACACACACACACACACGGGTAAAAGATCCGATTCTGAAATAACGACGACATTAATCTTTCTCTCTGCTTCAACAGGCGTGATTTACACCGCCGGTATCCTGGACTGTGAAATCAAAGACTCCTATTGGCTGACGGTCCACGCCACGGACAAGGGGGTCACACCGCTGTCAGCTTCCATAGAAGTCTTCATCCAGGTACTGACACTCTGCTGCCAATACGCACATTATACTGTGCATGCAGAAGAGGTCCTGTTCGGAGAAAACCTCTGTTGAGTCGACAGAGATCTGACGGAGGGATACGCCTGAACTTGAAATGCAAAGGAGACGTTTGCCGTGTAAGACAGGGGTCAGTGTGGAGAAGTTTCCGATTAAGATTCATCAGCGAAGCCTTGATAAGTCAAAGAAGTAGACCTTCAATATATTATGATATTTACAGCAGTGTTATAATAGATGTTATATTTAAAACTCTGTTAACCACCAACGGTTGGATTCTGAATTTGTCCCAGATTAGTCAGCAAACAGCCCAAAATGTAGAAGTGGTAGTTAGATAGAAAATAGTTGGAATCTACTTTGAAAGACTAATTGGTCTTTGTGGATTGAACCACACTAACAGATTTGAACTGCAGCTTCTTGGGCTTCACACGCTGCAAAGAACACAGTTTTTATTTCAGGCTACAGGGGGATGATTATTAAAAACTTGAAATTATGCTTTATTTCCACCACATGCGACCAAAGTTTAGATTTTACTGTACATTTATTCTGCTCTATGTACGATGCAGATTTCAAACGTGCAACTTTTTACATCTTTTTACTCCAAAAATTTCCGAATTTATTAAAGGAGACGTGATGCTTTTTCAGTTTTTCTTCCCTCTGGTTGGTTATAAAGCTTTTCTTATATGTGAAAGGTCTGCAAAGTTAAAAAGTCCAATGCTAATGAGGGATAATAGGAATAAAGTGAAATATGTTATAGCTAAGTTATGTAATGTGTGCACATTTTTCCTCTAGGCTGTTATAAGGTGACACGTGACATCACAATGCCCCATTTTGCTTCACACACTTAACGGCAAGTCTGGCACGCCACCTAACAAAGGTAAAGCGAGAGCAGAGGCAGTGAGAGAGATTTCCTCCATCCTCCAATCACAACATTTCCTTTATCAGGAGGTGGGGCTTAAAGAGACAGGAGCTAGAACCAAGTGTTTCAGACAGAGGCTGAAAAGAGGATCTGCAGCAATGGGCAACATTATGAACCTAAAAATTTGCAGAATGTGTCTCCTTTAAATGCTGCTGCTGACAGATTAGTGTTACAGTCTCTATCTGTCATTGATAAAGTTCTCCGGGCGGCCTTCATTACTCTCTAATGACGCCTACAGACTGAAGTGTATTGCAAGTCCCGCTGTGACAGGGATCCAATAAAAGTGGGTACGACGTCAAGTTTGATGTATGTGAACGGTGTGATGATGGAAACATTGATGAATCGCTGCCTACCAGGGATATAATTAGAGAAGAATACAACTTCATTACCTCGGGTCAGCCATCTGTAGTTAGAAACAATGAAGCCAGCCAAGAATCACATGTTTTACCACCATTTATTATGTTTATCTGGGTTCGGCTCCACTTATAACGCTGCATTCCTATTGGTTGGTTAGTAGATGTGGGTCGTAGCAGCAGTCACACTTTTATCTCAGACTATTGTGATGTTTCTTTCATGCTGGTCGCTGTGTGGTTTGCAAAAAGAGAGTTACAGTCTCTGCTTTGGCCCTGGTTCTACTCAGCACTCAGTAATCCACTGTTTAAACACTCAGACACACACACACACATCACTGCTGCAGCTCCGCTCCCCCTTTGGGGAAGAGTTCAGCGGCGTATAAAAACACAAACAGCCTTTCCTGGCTCCGGGACATTCAGGTGCGGTGGTGTGATCGGGCGCTTTACTCGCAGCCTCTTCATCACAGACAGAAATAGGGAGATTAATCAGGCCCAGGTGCTCCTCATTCACCGGCTGAAGCGCCTTGGCTCGGCGTGCCTCCCAGCGAACACTCCATCAACGCCCTGTTTGCCATAAATATTCTAGGTCTGTGCTGAAAGAAGGGAAATTAATTTGCAGTGCATTTAAAGTGTGACGTCTGTGACATTTTTCTGGTTAATACATTTCTATTTTCTGACTGATGGCAACTCAACCCTGAACCTGGTCCGGGCTGCATTTCCTCTGTTGTTTGGGATATTAAAATCAGCAGAGAAACACAACAACACTATACACATGCTGATTTATCAACACAACCGTTGCCAATTCAGATCCATCTCCGAGACGGAGGACAGAGAAGATGGATGCACCCAGCGCTGCCAAATCCTGTACCTCACCCAACCCTTCCCTCTCTCTCCCTTTCTCCTCTTTGTGTCTCCTCTTTTCCACCCACCTCCCCATCCTCCCTTCTCAGGTAGAAGACGTCAATGACAACGCTCCTCTCACCTCGGATCCCATCTACCACCCGGTCGTGATGGAGAACTCTCCAAAGGACGTGTCCGTCATCCGCATCCAGGCGCAGGATCCCGACCTCACCGCCACGCCGAGTCGCCTGAGCTATCGCATCACTGCCGGCAACCCGCAGAATTTCTTCTCCATCAACCCCAAAACAGGTAGGACTCACAAAACAGACGAGTTTAACTTATTATCTTATCCTTTTGAACAACATTTAATTACACAAGCCGATCGTATTTATGTGTTTGTCTCTGAAATCGCTTGAATTCTCTTTCATCATTTCCCTCCCACTTCTTTCATTCACTTAATAAAAGCCTTTGATACCCACACAACAAATTAAAGAGACTTCTGTTCCCACGCTGACGAACATGTAGGACGCTGACGAGCAGACAAACTTCATCGCAATCAAATATTTCTTCTTCAGGGGTTTAAGCTCTTTCTGGCTCTTTCCGGGAAATTAGTGCAGCTATTTCTTTTTTTTTAATAAGCCCCCATGTGGGTGAATATCTTCTAATCGTGAAGGAGTTTACATTAGTCAGAGCAATTTTCTATCCCATTAGCTATAGGAAAGGCCAACTAGGGTGTTTTGATCCATTTTGTGAACTGTAGTGATATGAAATGAAAATGAAAAACATGCTGGCAGAAGGTTCCAGGAGTATTAGCTGGGATTTGGAACGAGGTTTTTATTTAGAAGATCCTGCCAACTTCAAAAATCCCCTCTGCGCTTCATGTGGGATCGAGATGGAGCCGGGAAGAGGGTGCACCTGTGAAATGATGATCTGACAGCCTCTGGTTGTGTATTTCCTTTTGTGAGGCGGCATGTGGAGAAATACTGCGTGAGAAGTTAAAGCCTGAAAGTTTTAATTTAATGTGCACCTGCTAAAAAAACAAAACACCTGTGCGTTTCTGTGAATTAAACCATAATGGACGGCAACACTATCTTTCTCATTAACATATAAACAGTAGTTCTGTCTCAGTCTTGTTGAAGTGGGCGGTAAAGATGTGATCAGACTTAGTATCGTTAGAGACCTCACTCATTCAGAATTGTACTCACTCACTGTCGGGCTCAACACTGATGCAGCAGAAGCAGAGATGTTGAATCTTGTGTCCTTATCGAAACCTTTCACCCACATTTCCCACAATTCAACTCCGATCCAATTTAGCTGGAAAGATGATTGTGTTGTTCTTGTGATTTTCAGTTTAGTCCAAAACATAATAATGATTTGGATCAAACAAAACCATGATTCTTTTCTTTGCAGTGTGAAAACACTTTGGACGATAGTTTGGACTTTCAAGATTCAAGATTCAAGATTTTTATTGTCAAATGAACAGAGATAACATGAAGTAGTCACTGTCAATGAAATGCTTGGGTCACACACTCTCTTTAAGCAATGCTCAGTAATTTCAACCCAAAAAAATAAAATAAAAATAGAAATAGTATAAAATAGAATAAAAAAGAATAAAATAGAATAACAATGAAATAGAATATCAAAAATTTAAAATAGAAAATAAAATATATACATCTAAATATATATCTTTACAGATTTCGGACCAATCACAGGAAGTTGAGACAGCATTAAAAGATAGAAGAAGAAGCACGAACAAAATTAACAAAGGCAACATTACTTTTAATGCATTTTATTCAAAATTATTTGTGAATACAGCCAATCAGTGTCAAGTATCTGTAGAAGCAGCCCACATTGGTGATGACGACATGAAAAACGTATGACAAACACATTCCTAAGGTCCTATTTTGCAATGTGAGACATAAACTAACCAGATTCATATAAACAACGTGAAGCTTACTTTTGACTTTCAGGTGTTTAGTCCCTGAGATGAGGAGACGGTCACGTGGTCTATAAAGTTCACAAACCTTTTTATTCGATTTTCCAATTTGTAGTTTTCAGATCCAACCAATGTAATTCGTCAACATTTATCACAGGTATTTTTAGAACTTGATTTAAGTTCTGCAAACAGACTTAAATGTGTAAACTTATTTCATTTTCTATTTAATCTTCTGCTGTGGGAGCTTTGCACAGTTTTCGGTTTTTAATCAGAATCCAGAGATTAGGTTCACAAACATATTGCTTGTTTTGTGTAATCAGATAATCTGTGCGTGGTGCTACTTTGTTTATACATTCCCAAAATGATTTTAGAGCCCGACACTGTACATTGGTAGATTTAATGAACCATCAAAATCTATTTTTAGACATTTGCACATTTCATTTAATACACATTTTTTGGATGTTTTACAGCTGCTGCCTGTGAGCTGAATGTCATCTCACAAAGTTAAACCCAAGCGTCATTTCAAACCTCACAAACCCTTAGACCCCGTGTGAAAGACAGGATCCCTTCCAGCGCCAGGGGTAAAATAAAGAGTGTTGGTTAATGATCGAATTTTTCAATTAATTACGATTAATTGACAAAACGTCCCCTTTTTAAAAAATGAGACAGATTATGACTCTATCTGCACAGAATACAAACATTATTAAAGTGAGATGTGCTTCGCTTCGTGCTGCCAAGTGTGACAAGCTTCCATTGAAGAATTATTGAAGAGATGAAATGTTCTATTCAAATCCGGTTTAAAAAAAACTGAAAATCTCCAAGAACTCTTTGCTTTCTCTGCCCCAGATAAAGTTGAGAGTTTGTCAGTATAACAGCTCCAGTATGTACATCTCAGCTCTTATAGGGACCAGGATCCTGATGTAATATTCAGTTCTGCAGGAAGTGATTCCCTCATGTTGGGCTGTTGCATGTTCACTCTGTCTGTGAATCAAAGTGGCTTGTTCCATTTCTCCTCCTCTATCCCTCACTGAATATGTGCTTGTAGAATCCTAGATGTGTAACACTGACATGATGCAGAGAAGCAGACTCAACTCAAGCAGGGGGGAAGAAGACTAATATTTATTCTAATAAGGACGAACTGGTCCTCAGCGAACATGTGCACTGTCTCAGACATGGAAGGATGTTGTAAAAACGTTTGTCAGAAATGCTTAATGCCAAAGTCTCTTTAAATGTCAAACTCGGTTTACTTGGAGCTCTGTATATCCCAAAGATTCTGAGAAAAGCTTGGTTTTTAGTTTCAGTCGCTGCATTATTGAGACTGTGGACGAGGTAGCTGTGGAAAGACGTTGCAAAGGGCAAGCAGAGGAACTTTGCTTTACCTGAAAAGAATCGTAAAGCAGAATAGCAACTTCTCTACGCCAAGGCCGGCCAGTCCCTTATGTGACCTCTGCTCCATCCTGATTTATATTTGGACCGCATCGCACACACTCCCCTGGATATGCCTGATTATTTTTTATCAAGATCCAAGAATTGTGAACTGAGAAGTCAACAAAAATGTAGAAAAACAACATCAGCCGATATTCTTGTTCATGCGTCTATAATAATAATATGATTTTCCACCGACTGACCTCTTCCATTAGAGTCTATGAGAATAAAACATGATGCAGGGCCTTGTTCATCTTAGCTGTAATAATGACTTATTGTGTCGCTGCATCTGTCAGATGTTAAACTCCTTAATGGAGTCGCAAAAATGATATGGAGCTGATTTGTTCCACAGCTGATTAGAATACACATCTAACAGCTGAGTGTGTGATGTGCGTGTGTGCGTGTGTGTGTTTGTGTCTGTGTGTGTGTGTGTGTTTGTGTGTGTGTGCGGCATACAGATTGAGTACGAGAGTTTGTGGCTGTTTAATCAAATGATTAATTGGCTGCAGAGGACAGAGCTGCTGCCGTGAGTCGCTGATGATGAAGATGATGCTTCTTCACACAGCAGGAAACTCACAGGAGATTGTGTAGCCACATGTGTTCATACATCTCTGTGTGAAGAGCATCATGCACATCTGGGTGTGTGAGTGTGTGTGTGTGTGTCTGTGTGTGTGTGTGTGCCCCAGGGGAGGGTTTTTAGCCATCTGAGTCCCGCTGCCTGTCTCAGAAACCCAGACCCGAAATTTTACTATTTGTAAATAGGGTTGCAAAATTTCGGGAATATTCAAAGTTGGAAACTTTCCATGGGAATTAAAGGGAATTAACGGGAATATACGGGAATTAACGGGAATAAACGGGAATTAACGGGAATAAACTGGAAATGTTGTGGGTAATTTATACTAACTGTATTTACCTTGTCATATACAGACATAAATATAAACATTTTGTTGTGTCATAGGCTGATTTGAGCCCTGAGGAAACTTTGGGCACTTGACTATATGCTTCTGCATCTCTTAACGTAGCTCTTTGCACAGTATTTGCAAATGTACACAGCCTTTCCTTCTATATTGGATGGGGTGAAATGTCAATTGATGGATAAATTAATGGAAATAGGCTAGATGAACAGATGAACAATTCTCAATAAGCATGCTAATATATTTTCCCGAGTAATATCATCGAAACTTGCAGGATGCTGGGAGTTATCTGTGCATGTGATGGAAGAATGCACAGTGGAGGGTTGAAATTCAACGTGCACCGTGTGCTGAATTCCATACATCTTTAAAATAGTGTTTTGAATGATGTTTTTATTGCTCAGCGTTTAATTTGCATAGTTGTTTTTTTTCAAAATTCCCAAAATTCCCGAGCTTAATATTCCCAAGGAAAGTTTCTGGAAAGTTTCCGGCAACTTTCCGCCCCTTTGCAACCCTATGTGTAAATCATAACTCCGTACAGGGGGAACTCATGTTGATGACTATCTCGTTGATGCTGTGATAAATGACCTGTCACCATAAAACTGTGCAATTGGTTTTTAATATTTCATGCAATCGTCCCCCTTCAGAGGCCGCGTTTCAAAACGGCTTCCACCTTCTCATTGCAGACCAGTAAATAACAAGAACAGTGTGGGAGATTTCTCTTATTTCACGGGTTTTCTGCTCTGCACTAAATCTGAAAACAATCATTGCGGTAAATCTGAGAGTAATGGAATCGGCGGTGCAGGTCTATTAGTTAGGTAATGAGACATGCGCGAGTGAGAGATGAATTCAATATGAATCACTCTTCGGCTGCTTCCCCAGCCAGAAACTTTCCATGCCACCAGAGCGAGTTCATTGGACAGATGAATAAACAAAGCCCCGGCTGATTGATTTGCTTTCATGAAGCAGCTGCCTGCGACATTATGACCTGAACGGAAAAAGCTGCGTGAAGGTTCAGATCGTTTTTTTTTTTCAAATCCACATCTGTAATGATTAGGGTTGCAAAATTCCGGGAATATTCAAAGTTGGAAACTTTCCATGGGAATTAACGGGAATTAACGGGAATTAACGGGAATAAACTGGAAATGTTGTGGGTAATTTATACTAACTGTATTTATCTTGTCATATACTGACATAAATATAAACATTTTGTTTTGTCATAGGCTGATTTGAGCCCTGAGGAAACTTTGGGCACTTGACTATATGCTTCTGCATCGTTGTGTCATTCTTAACATAGGTCTTTGCACAGTATTTGCAAATGTACACAGCCTTTCCTTCTACATTGGATGGAGAGAAATGTCTCCACACATGAGAGAGTGCACGTGGCATTGTTCTGTAGAATAAGATGAGAAAAAAGTTTGTAAAAAAACACTAATGCAATGCCAGAGATATAAATAGTTAGCCAACCAATTGGAATCGTCTGTAAACATATTTTACAATTGATGGATAAATGAATGGAAATAGGCTAGATGAACAGATGAACAATCCTCAATCAGCATGCTAATATATTTTATATTTTATTCAATATCATGGAAACTTACCTGACTAGTCCTGCACTCTACAGCAGGCCTCAATAGCCCTGCTGTAGAGTGAAGGATGCTGGGAGTTATCTGTGCATGTGATGGAAGAATGCACAGTGGAGAGTTGAAATTCAACGTTTTTTTCAAAATTCCCAAAATTCCCGAGCTTAACTTCCCATGGAAAGTTTCCAGAAAGTTTCTGGAAATTTACCGGAAACTTTCCGCCCCTTTGCAACCCTATTAATGATACAAACATTTGAAGTGTCAGTTTGAAGCGTTGGAGGTAACCCACCCTGCGTCCTGACAGAACCTTTGAACGAGTGCGACATGTTTGAATGTGACAGCTTCCCGGCGCCGCCTGCTCGGTCTGCGGGTGTGTGAGCTCCGCCGACCTCCATCGGGCGGAGTGGAAGAGATGCGTGTTGACACGGGGGTGTTGTGTTATGTGGAGCGCTTCTTGTGCGTCTGTCGTGGCGTCACGGTGGCTGCGTGACCTTTTAGCCCCCCCCCCGCTCTTTGATCGCATTGATTCTGCTGCACCAGAACATAAACAGAACTCGGCTGCGGATGTTTGAGTCAATGTGCTCGAGCGGCGACGAGCAGGAATCTGAAAATGATTAGAAAACCTAAACCTGGTGTTTTTAATCTCACTCCAGTTAGTAAATGTACGAGAGTTTTTTCGCCGTGTGAAGAAAAGGAGGCCCGGTTTAAATTAGTGACACTATCTCTTAAAGAGGGAGTCTAAAGATTGGAAACAGGCCACTGGACCATTACATTAAATTTCATATGCATGGGAAGTTGTGGTGGGGATATTTTAAACTTTTTTTTTTTCATTTTCTGACGTCCAATTAAAATTGGAGGATTGTCCGGCTGCAGATGTGCTGCGAGCTGTAGATCATTGATTTTTATCAGAGCTGTTACTCACGCTGCGCTCCGCTGAACAAGCCCCCCCCCCTTCTCTCTCTCTCTCTCTCTCTCTCTCTCTCTCTCTCTCTCTCTCTCTCTCTCTCTCTCTCTCTCTCTCTCTCTCTCTCTCTCTCTCTCTCTATCTCTCTCTCCTGCAGCTTGTGGCCGTCGCTCTGCATTTGCTCCTAATTTGCTTAATTGAAGTTAGCCTGCATAGCAAGCTCAAGGTGACACTGCGATATGTGCGAGCACGGCAGCGAGCGTGAGAGCGAGCACGCCTCTCCGCTGAGTGTGGACCGCACAGATATTAGGAGCATCCAAACTAATCCTGCTTTGCTGCAATGCTTCATTAGGCTTTGACAAACACGTTCGTGCACATTCAGTGTTATTCTGCATAGAAATGCTCACAGAAAACACATCAGAGTTTATTTATGTTTGAATTTGAGCCTGTGCCTGTGATTTTTTGCATTTTTCTCAATAAGAAAAACCTAAATAATAATATTTCAGTCCTTGTATCACTGCAGCTTTGTATTTACGACCCAGGATGAAGTACTTGGATCGCAGCTGAGACGTTTCTCTGTGTTTCGTCTCATGAATACTATTCAAGGACATTCGTTTCTCTTGGAAAAACAAATATCTGTGTGTTGTAAAACTAACACGTAAAGGGCTGAATCAGCCGCTGGATCAATGTCTGCGTTTCCCTTTTCCCTCTGATAATGTCTGGAGAGGTTCTTTTTGATTTGTTTAAAGTTTTTTCACCGAGGAAACCTTGAAATTATCGATCAACACAATCTGCGTCGGGGGAGCGGGAGGTGGCGTCTTTGCTCTTTGGGAAAAAAATGGAGGCTGTGATTTCTCATGCAGTCTGCTCAGCGGAATAATCTGGCTCGATCAAAGTGTTATCAATAGCCCTGCTCCTTTCCCTCTGTCCTGGTGGCACGCTGGCCAACCGGGTGACCCACAGCCATGTGAACACGTGCCAAATGCCATCGCTCTGCCAGAGCTGCAGGCTGTAGTAACAAAGAGCAATATATCATCCGTGTGCACGTGGGGATTCACACGTGCACGGCCGCTCACTCTTCACTCTGATTGGAAGTTATTTTGGCCTCATAAAACTTTACACTGTTTGTAAACTTTAATATATTTTATGATGTCGGGAACCCAGACAGTAACAGCAGCAGCAGATCCTCATCCACCATGTGTCTGTCTGTGTGATCTAAAGTTTCTCTTTTGTGACTTTTAGGGCTCATCACCACGACGGCGAGGAAGCTGGACAGAGAACAACAGGCGGAGCACTTTTTAGAGGTACAGTAAAAGGCTTGACAGCGCTCGTTGCTTTATAGTATTATTATTTATCTGGCCCCGGCACCTGCCACAGCTCACTATTAACAGAGACACGGTGGAGGACAGCCCTGGCAGGCCCTCAAGGCTCCATAAACTGTGATGAATGGCTGCACTTTTGGGCCCCAGGTTTTAGGATTTTCCTAAATGTAATCATTCATCACCGGTTATCTGCTCAAGTCAGGATGAGAACACGGGGAGGAGAGGAGTTGCTCTGCCCGCGCGTTTGATAAGCGCAGACACTGGGCATACAGATAGCTCCGTGATTACCATTTCACTTGCTCCTGTTGCTCTGCATGCAGATGAACCTGATAGTCACAGACTCCCGACTTTTAGAGACACAGGCAAACTTCTACTTCCCCCGGACTTTTCCTCCAACTTATTAAAGTTGGTGGAATCTACGAGCACTTTGCCCTCCTCGACAAAATGGAATGGAATAACCCGCGGTTGACCCACAGCACTGCTGCGCGGCGTTGTGTTGCTGTATTGCCAGCGGACTTGTCCAGGCTCTATAAGTCTGCTTTGTTTCGCCTCCAGGACTTAATAAGAGCCCAGCTTATGACAACACGCGAGAAAATGAAGGCAGCAGACGTTAAAGAAAGTCGCTCACATCTATCACTTGGTATATACGTCGAGCATTCACAGCCGAGAAGAGTTTAAAATTGGGGGCAGGAGTGTTTGTTGTCTCCTGTCTCGTCCTGAGATGTCAAGCTGGATTGCCTGTGCATGCACTGCATACCACAGTCTGTAATTACTAGTCTAGAGAGCGGCCGAGCTGGCAGCAGCGGTGTTCGCCCCGATCTAATCCAATTGATCAGTGATCAGACCTCTGCCTCTGCCTCCAGAGGATCAATAACACAAAGAGATTCCTCGTGAGCTCGGCCCCACGCGGCCTCTTGTGCTCCACAGTGACATTCATACAGTGGGAGAGGTTAATGAATACACGCCCTTACAAATGAACACCCATCAAAACTAGCTCAGGGGACTAAAAATGTTCCCACGTTTGCTCAGGTAACGGTGATAGACGGACCCGTGACCACCCGCCAGTCCACCGTGTGGGTCATCGTTCACATCGAGGACCAGAACGACAACCCGCCCACCTTCCCGGAGGTCACCTACCGCATCAGCCTGCCAGAGCGAGACCGCAACAAGCGCGGCGAGCCGGTGTACCGCGTCTTCGCCTACGACCGCGACCTGGGACCGAATGGCAACATCACCTACAGCATCGTGGACGGGAACGACGACGAGAGGTTCGGAATCGACCCCAGGACGGCGATGGTGTCGTCAAAGAAGGTGGTGACGGCCGGGAGCTACGATATCCTCACCGTGAGTCTCATGTTTGAAATATGGTCATGAATGGTCCTGTCCTGTTAAGTCTTGTCTGTCTATTTGTTTGTCTTCAGGATTTTCATAAAACCTCGTGGAAGGATGTGAAGTGGCCCAAAAAAGAATGTACAAAATTTTGGCGAATTTGGATGTAGTAGATTTGAATGTTATTTCATAAGGGGGATGGCTTTTTTTAAGTAGCTGTTGGGGGAAAAATTGTCTTCAAACCTGCAACAACCAACATAGTGTGGCTGAGGTTTTGTGGATTCAGTCAGGAATCAACAGTTTCAATGCATCTTCAATAGTTTTAGATCCATTTTCAAACGAAAGGGCAGAATTTAAGGGGCGTCTGTGGAGTCATTAAGCTAAGATTTGGCAAAATGAGACATTTCAGTTAACCTCACTGGAGACGCTCTGAGACTGAGTCCTCTTTCAGGGACGGTCCCCGCTCACCACAAGTCCTGCTTTTCCAAATCCTGTTTCTTGTTACAACATAATTCGAAGCCTTGAGGGGAAGCCATCAGTAAATAGCGCTCGGCGTCAAGCAAGTGCAAAGTGGACCGAACACCTTGGCACGGATCCAGATGTTTGAGCTTGTACACTCGCAGTAATTTCCATGGTCAATGAACTAAAAAATGCAGAGGGGGATGGCACAGCTGACATCTATACACATCAGGTAACACACAGCACTTCGGATACTCTGGCCTGAAATTGGCACTTAGGTGTCGCCTGCCCTTGACTTCATCTAATCCCTAAGTCCCCTATTTCAGAATATAGGACAAGATGGTGAATATCTCTGTTACCTTCGAAGGTCTTCTGCAACAATTTATCTTTCCAACTCCCAGTTGATGTTAGCAGGTGTTAGTAGACACCAGGGGAAGTTAGGGACATAACTTCATATGTGCACGTTGGTGTCATGGAGAGTTTTGGCCCCGTGATCAAAACTACAGGCCGAACTTGAGGGTCTAAGAGGCTAAAGATAAATCTGAGTGGCTACTGGCTAGTATGGCAGCCCTATAGAAGCCATGTGGCCGCTCAGTAGATCAGACATCATTACCTCTATGTCTGATTTCTTATCATCAAGATTCTTGAATTATTCTTTCAGAAATCAAGGAAAATGTTGAAAAACGCAAAATCTCGCAATGTTGAAAAAATCCATCCTGGCTCCGCCCCCTGATCCGAAGCCGCAGGAAACTTTAAAGGTTTCTTTTCTGACGGAAACGTCATCCTTCCTCCAAGTTTTATATCAATCCGTTCAAAAGTTGTTGCTGCTTACTTAACAGATAAGAAAACGGTACCTCCTGGGGCGGAGATAATAAAGCATTCGACTCGTCAGTGAACACGACACTTTACGATTCCCTCCGAAGATTTGTTTTTTGATTTATGACGCTTTCGATTCGATGTGTGAAAGTGACGAGTGAGTAATTTGAAGTCAGACAGAGGCGGCCCGCCCCGTGTAAGTGCTGAGATCAACTGTCGAGGTTAATGTTAAATATAATTCATGGATGAGGTGCAGTTGTATGTAAATGTGGGGGGATGGTGTCAGTGTGGAGGAGATGAGTATAGATTTTATCATTATTGTTTTGACAGGGAGGCTTGAATTCTAATAGTCTTGACGTTTGCCTGCTTGGAATAAATATACATGCTCACCCCAGATGAATCCTAGTGATGAATCCATTCTGAATTAACTTCCTACACCAATTACGTCTAATATTTGTTTCACTTTCTCAGATAAAAGCGGAGGACAGCGGCGATTCTCCGTTATGGTCGACTGTCAAACTCCACGTGGAGTGGATTCGCAAACCCGTCCCCTCGTCCCGGCCCCTGGTGTTCACCCAGAGGTACTACAACTTCTCGATTTCGGAGTCGGCTGCCGTGGCTCAGCCGGTGGGCGTCGTCGCTGTCAGCCAGTCGAGCACGCCTGTCTGGTTCAATATCGTGGGTAAGACAAATTAACGCGTCGCACGGAACAGGCCAGAGATGGATCCTGTGATTTCAAGGAAATTCAAATGCATTTATTCATAGAAATTATGTGTTTTATTGTCCTTTAAAGGGACTCTTACCTTTGTTGCATTTGAGAATTACAGCACATTCAAATCATCCCGCCTTCCTCCAATGCCCCACCCCCTCGTTCCCATCCGCGGTGTTTTTTTGAAGAAACTTTATTTACAAGCAGACTTACGACCTACTGCCTCCGCGCACGCACGTGAGTTTTTGTTTACCAAAGCAATGGATTCGGATTCAGAAGCACCGGTAAGTTATATACATTTACATTCACATGCCTTGATGGCGGGCCCGAATGCGCCACAAGAAGCAGACGGAAAACCCGCATGTCCATGCAGCAAACAGACAGGTCTGTCGGCCAATAAGGTCCTTCGGTCCGAAGAATTTTATTGGTTGAAGTTTTCACTAAATATTATGAGAGTGAAATAATTGTTTGTTTTTACTCCTGGTGGGTCTGTCTTGCATTTTAGAGTGTCATTACCTTATTAATACCAATTTAACCTTATCCAAAAAAAGTGTAAAAATGCAACAAAGGTAAGAGTCCCTTTAATGTCAAATATAAACAAAATAATATTTCAAAGACACCTTAAACCTGGTATCCACCTTTTTGAAATTGACATGTTAAAAAGAGGAACACTGATTTTATTCCTGGAAGCATCAGACTTGTGAGTCAGATTCAGACAGAACCACTTAAATCCTGAATTGCCTCTCAAGACATGAATAAAGTCTTTTGAATTGAATTAATTCAACCATCTGCATAGTTTCAGCATCATAGTGTTGTGGAGATGTTGATTGGCTGTTTTTGTTGGACCTGCATGAGGCAGAACCAACACTCTATACTTACTATTTTTAATGGAGAAATTTTTTGCAGGAAAAGAAAAACAGCAAAAGAAATAAGTTTCCTTTAAAATTGAAATGTTACACACAGTAAACCCAGCCTGATTCAGATTCCTCCCGGTCCTCAACATCTTTCTCATAACATGCACGTATTTCTGTTCATTTCTTTTACCTCTCATTAACCTCACAATCTAAATTAGCTTGTTAAAATCAAAATGCCACCGGCACATTATGTAATGGAGATTAATTGTAAACAGGTAAAGGGCAAAGTCTGTTAAAAAAAAAAGTTATCTTGCTCTTGAGGGTTTATTTATTCAGGAGCAAACTTATGACAATGAAAGAACGACTTCTGCTGCTGCTGCTGAGCAGCTCCATGCTGTTACCTCCTGATTCAAGCCTGTGAGAGAATAACCCATGAATACAATAGATAATTACTGCTTTTGCTATTCGGTAGTTTTTATGACAAAAAAACTAAACATTTGCAGAGACCCAGATTCCTCACTTAGAGGTTCTTTAAAAGATACAGAAAATGCTAATGTATGACGCCTGAGGGGTAATTGTACAGGAAAAGCTTTTTAATATTTAATTTTCTTGTGCTTAAAGTGAAAGCGGAGGGATGAGGATTTTTTCTCTCAAACTTCTGGAGCTGGACTCAAATTATCATTCACGACTGAGTCACATTTCATCTCCTGTGCTGAATTATTCTGATGAACAGTCTGCTTACATTACTTAATAACACTCATGACTGTGAAAACTGTCGACATTGCAGAGCGGCTGTATATAAACTGTAAATGAAGCAGACTTTGATCAGGAGAATATCCTCCAATTCTTTAATATTAATAATCTCTGTTTCTAACTGTATCCCTCTCACCCTCTCTCCTAGGTGGACGTCTAGCCAGAGAAATGTTCTACATTCCACAGAACGCCTGTGGAAGGAACTGCTCGCTCGACACAGGTTCGGTCAAAGCTTCAGTTTCGCCACACCTCTTCCTCCGACGCCTCAGGTCTGGAGGAAGTCAGCAAACACTTGAAATGCAGCGTGTAGCACCGGGGCTTGTTTCGCCAAAGGCAGAACATATTGATCTGGGTTTAAAAAAGGATTCTCATACAACTTCACACAAACAGCGCTAATTTCTTATCTTTTTCCATGCAGTGCAGGTCATGCTACTTGTTAAAAGTTTAGAGTTTAAGTCAGTGACCAGCTGCTGAGCATATTAAATCATTAAGCATTTAAAGGGAGACATATTTTCCTCAGGAGTGGGTGGAGACCAAAAACGGAGATAAAAGAGTGAAATCATTTTACTGGCAAATGGCTGAAACAATTTTTCAAAGATACAAATGAGGGACGAAATCATCAGGTTTTCACTCAAGTTCACATTAGCCCAAAAAATGTGTTATACCACATTTGACAGGATAAAGTAAAGAATACTATGTCTGTGTCCAAAGTACTGCATTCGTAGAAAAAAAAAATATATACCTATATGTATATATATATACATGTTTTTGTAATTGTTGTGTTGTGAATATGTATTTTGTATAGTTATAGAATATAACTGACAGAATATGTGTTAAAAATTAAACTATATAAAAATGTATGGCTGTAAACACTACAGATCATAAATTCCACGGCGCACCTTTAACTTATTAGTCACGCCTGTCACTTAAGTGCTGACAGCAATCAATGTTGTTATCTTTAATTAAAACAAATCTGAAAGAGTGTGATATTGAATATAAATCATTTTTCGAATGAAAAGATTTATATGCATCGTTATTGTGTTAATTTATTAACTTAACTACTCAGTTTCTTCTGCAGACACATAAACATACAGTACCTGGTCCGATGCTACTGTTCCAATAACACTATAACAACCTGTGAAATATGATCAGACAGAGAAGAAACAGGACAATTTATTTCGACGCTTCACACAGAAATTTCTGTTTTTCCTAATGCTGCGAGACAGCTCCCCCGTAGTGTAATACTGACCAACCCACACAAAAAAAAAACACAACAACAAAAAGCACAAATCCCCGTGGTTTGCTCCAACTCAACACACATCACCGCTCCCGTGAAAAATGCCCAATCAGTATTCATATGCTGAGGACAGCTCCGGCTCCCAGATATCTCGAGAGAGAGAGGGAGAAGCTGAAGTGAGACGGAGGATGGAGCTGAATACCTAACGCTCGTCAACCCTCGCCCTCGCTCTAATCAAACATTAAGCCTCTAAACTGTACACTCACCGCCTGTGGAACACAGGCCCGGCTGCAGGTTTTCTGATCTCTGAGATGGGTTGTGTTTTGCAGTGATAAGACAGATGTTTGTGTGGCTGTTAGCAGCTCTCAGGCTGCCAAGTGGGCTCGCCGCTGCATTGCACTGCATTTTTTTTTTTTGCTTCATTTTTAGGTTATTTCACAGACCCTCCGGCTCCAGACACAGGCACCTGGCCAAAACCATTACACAGTAATAACTTAGAGCACCTGAGTTCAGCACACAAAGTGAATGCCAAGCGGCTGAACCCCTGTGTGATCTGTGTGTGTGATTCCAGGGAGCTTTGACATGCAGTATGACCTTCAGGTCGGCGTGGGCTCTCTAGTTGTGGCCAAGCCCCTGGATGCAGAGGTGCAGGCTGTCTACAACATGACCATTCAGGTGACGGATGGAACCAACTTTGCCACGGCGCAGGTACTCACACTCTTGATTTGTTATGCTCTGGCTCTTCCATTTACACACTCCAGACCCACATCAAATTAAATTATTGTTACCTCTTGGGAGAGGAGCTGTTTACTCTCATCCTTCCTTCCTCCCTCCCGACACTCGCCCTCCCTTTTCCCCCAAATGATCTCTTGCTGACTATGAAATATACTCTTGCCTTTGACATTTTCCCGTGCTCCCGCTGCCTGGGCTGCCCCACCGGGCCGGCCTTGTGAGGGGAATCCTCGATATCACTGGATTAATGGGATTAGCCCGGGCAAGGAAAGGTCAAACGTTTGTGTAAATCCCAAAATTGCCCACATCCCTCTTTGACAACACACCATGCGGCTCTGAGAGGCGACATAAATATTGCCTTGCCTCGGTGTGAAGAGAATGTGATAACAGTTTTAAAGGTATCTCTTCCTTTGAAAAAACAGGGATGACAATACTTCCACGTAGCTATATAACGTATTATCAGCTGCCTCTAAACCAGGGCTCTTATCCGCCAGGAAAACACACTGCTCACGATTCTTCTCTGCACCAACTCCACCGACTCTCTCTAAACCCCCCCCAACCCCTTTCTCTCCTCGTCACTCAGGTGTTCATCCGGATACAAGACAGCAACGACAACCCTCCGGTCTTCTCGCAGGCGACGTACGATGTCAGCGTCTCGGAGGACGTGCCGGTTGACATGGAGCTGCTGCGGGTGAGAGCGACAGACGTGGACGAGCGCGCCCGCTTGAGCTTCACCATCTACGGCAGCGTGGACCCGGCCAGCATGAGGCTGTTCAGGGTCAACCCCGGCACCGGAGTGGTCTACACGGCGGACCGGCTGGACTACGAGGCCAGAACGCAGCACATCCTCACTATCATGGTGAGAGGACGCACAACAACTCATGAGTGTGTTTGTTGGTGTGTGTGTGTGTGTGTGTCCTAGGTGTCGTCCAAGTAATGCACCTCTTGGCAACAACTCCACCTGCCAAACTTAATTTGAGCTGGTTTCCTTCATTTATAGCCTCCCGCAACACCGTCAGTATTCCTCTCTCATTTTCCCTGATGCTGCTGCAGGTCAAGGATCAGGAATTTCCATTTAACCGAGACCTGGCTCGTATCCTGGTGGCGGTGGAGGACTCCAACGATAACATCCCGTACTTCACCAGCACCGTGTACGACGCTCTGGCCTACGAGTCGTCTCCCGTTGGGACGTCTGTGCTGCAAGTGACGGCCCTGGACAAAGACAACGGGATCAACGGGAAGCTTACGTACACCATAGAAGCAGGTGTGATGCTATCTGAAAGTTGTATTTGTCTCTTTTCCTCTCTTTTCATCAGTTTCACAAACGGGGATTTAAATTCAATTTTATTAGGGCTGGGCAAGTTAACTCGTTTTAATCGAGTTAACTCAAGTGATGAGTTAACTCGATTGTTTATCCGCCAATTATTTTCTTTTTTCCTGTTCTGCAGCAGTCAGCAACAGACTTTCACAAAATAAAAGCCTGACTTTCACAATAAAACAATAAATAATCAAACCTGAGTGAATGCGAGATAAAATAATTACTCGAGTTAACTCATCATTTGAGTTAACTCGAGTTAACTCGAGTTAACTCCATTGAAACGAGTTAACTTGCCCAGCCCTAAATTTTATATATTAACCAGTAATGGAGGGTTTAACCTTTACTCTTGTGGCAGGTAACTCCGCCGGCGTGTTTGGCATCGATAACACCACGGGGCTCATCTTCATCACCAAGGACCTGGATCTGACCTTCGTGGGCTTCTACACTCTCACTGTTCGGGTCACGGACAGCGGCTTCCCCCCCCTAATGGCCACAGCCTCCGTTCGCATCTCCATGATTCTCTCCGACTTTTCCAAACCTACATTTTCTCAGAAGGAGTACCAGGCTGAGGTAAAGAAAGAGTTGAGAAGTCGGGTGTATCGGGGGACGATCTCTAATATTCAATAGGTTAATACAGGATCACCAGTGGACTTTAACTCAGCCTAAAATTAGACTTTGTATTTACAGATAATGGAGAACAGCACCGTGGGGACGTACGTGACGACCGTCAGCGCCCTCAGCCGCTCGGCTCTCATCTATGACATCAGCAGGGGCAACGAGGAGAGCTGCTTCTTCATTAACCAACACACCGGTGTCATCAGCACACGCAGAGCACTTGACTTCGAGGTACGTGAATGATCTTCAGTTCGACATCCAGCTGCAAGCACTCGTTGTAGATACTCAGGAAAAAGTTTGGGCCAATGACGCGTTGATTATTGAAGTGAACAGATGTTAAAACAAACTCTGTAGCCTTTCTATGAATATTATCACTGTTTTGCACAGTTGCTGTAAGATTTTTTAAGTCCTTGGAATAGAAAAGCAGTGGTGCACACCAGTGTTAATTTCGTTGACGATAACGACAACGAAAAATATTCGTTAACGCCCCTTTTCCCATGACTAAGACGAGACGAAGACGTAACGAAATGGATCTTTGAAAATAAAAACTATGACGAAATCTATTTTAATTTTCGTTAACGAGACGAGACGAAACGAAAATGTTGGCGGTTGACTAAGTCACAACAATTTTTAAAACATAATCGTGTCAGGCCGTCATGAAGTACCCGGAGCGGCGAGTGTGTGTGTGTGTGTGTCTGTGCTGCCAGACAGCGCACCGGTCCCGAGGCTCCGCCCCCGCGCACTCGCTCAGAGAGACAGTGAGATCAGAGCTCGTTCATGTGAAGCAGCTGCTCAGTGACTGCTTCTTAACTATGGAAACAGTGAAAACACAGAGTTTCTCTGGTCTCAGCTGCTCTGAGATCAGCGCCGCAGCTTCTGGATCAGAGCAGAAGCTGCAGCTGGTTTCTACCGAGCTTCAGTTTCCTCCTCCAGTCTGATCTGCTTTCACTTTTTGTTTTCACATTTCGCCAACTAAAATATATAGGCTGCAGCTATATGTTTTTATTTATTTCAAAATAGGGTACTTCTTATTTCATACATTTCCCACAAATATGGGGATGACTCAAATAACCCTACATAGTTCTGCGTTTAATTTATTTCAAAGTTCGCCTACACTTGCCTGTGTATTTTCTTCTCATCTTCATAAGCATTTGGTTTTTCCCTTTGTTGTAAAAGGGTCAAAATAAATAAAATGTCAACAGTTTTCTTTATTGTTGTTCTATAATTTCATAAATGCAATAATCTACAGATTAGTATAGTATAACTTTATACAACATTTTATCAGCTTTGTTATCAAATATGTTTTGCGGCTCCAGACAAATTTTATTTGGGGGAAGAGGGGGCAAAAAGGCTCTTTTGATGGTAAAGGTTGCCGACCCCTGCTATAGACCTATAGGAGGGACATCTAATGGACAACCTAAGTACTGCAAGCTAGACTAGTACGCAGTTGTAGACACAACACAGGGGGTCCCTGGACCTTAGAAGGGAAGATAAGGAGTTTAATGTGGCTATTAAATGTGACTAAAACTAGACTAAAATGTAATTTGTTTTCGTCGACTAAAACTAGACTAAAATGTAATTTGTTTTCGTCGACTAAAACTAGACTAAAACTAACAAGGATAAAAATGACTAAAACTAGACTAAAACTAATATGCATTTTCGTCAAAAGACTAAGACTAAGACTAAATCAAAAATAGCTGCCAAAATTAACACTGGTGCACACTAACATTCGAAGAAAGCCTCATTTGAATTTTGGTTTCCTGCAGAGGTTGTTTTTCACTTTTCACTTAAATCATGTACAAACCAGAGTGGCACTCAGGAGAACACATGCCTCTCAAACGTTCCCCTTGTATTCAAACAACCTGCACCACATTTCACAAACTCATAGAAATCAGTCCCCTTAAAATTCCATATTTTTTTCATCTAGATCCATAAATTATTCTCCGCTATTTTAGTGAAAAACTGTTTATTTTGCGATGCCAGAGAGAATGAAAAACCGTTCTGCATCCACCCCCTGATCCTGATCTGCACCAATCTTTAATGGATTCTTCCCTGACACCCTTGGAAATCTGTGCAGTTGTTTTTGTGATATCTTGCAGACAAACTCTGAGCAATAAAAACATCATTCAAAACTCTATTTTAAAGATGTATGGAATGCAGCACACGTTGCACGTTGAGTTTCAACCCTCCACTGTGCATTCTCCCATTAAAATAACTGCTGGGATAATTCCCAGCATCCTGCAGCAGGCCTCAATAGCCCTGCTGTAGTGTGCAGGACTAGTCAGGTAAGTTTCGATGATATTACTGGGGAAAATATATTAGCATGCTGATTGAGGATTGTTCATCTGTTCATCTAGCCTATTTCCATTCATTTATCCATCAATTGTAAAATATTTTTACAGACGATTCCAATTGTTTGGCTAACTATTTATATCTCTGGCATTGCATTAGTGTGTTTTTACAAACTTTTTTCTCATCTTATTCTACAGAACAATGCCACGTGCACTCTCTCATGTGTGGAGGCATTTCACCCCATCCAATGTAGAAGGAAAGGCTGTGTACATTTGCAAATACTGTGCAAAGACCTATGTTAAGAATGACACAACGATGCAGAAGCATATAGTCAAGTGCCCAAAGTTTCCTCAGGGCTCAAATCAGCCTATGACAAAACAAAATGTTTATATTTATGTCTGTATATGACAAGGTAAATACAGTTAGTATAAATTACCCACAACATTTCCAGTTTATTCCCGTATATTCCCGTATATTCCCGTTAATTCCCGTTAATTCCCATGGAAAGTTTCCAAGTTTGAATATTCCCAGAATTTTGCAACCCTACTTGCAACATTTCCTCATCTTTGTTTTGCCAGCAAACAACCTCCTACTTCCTGGCGGTGCAGGCTCTGAGCATGGCCGGAGTGGAGGCCGGCACCTCTGTCATCGTCCAGGTGGGCGACGTCAACGACAACCCGCCGGTCTTCCAACAAATCAGGTATCAGTGGAAGCTAATTTGCCGAGTAGATAGAAAGTAAAGGTTTGGTGCTGACATGTCACATTGAGAACTGACAGTTAGTTTACACGTAGAGTTTCCCTCTGTCACATCAGGTATGTGGGTGAGATCAGTGAGGCTGCTCCAGTCAACAGCGTGGTGCTGGGAGAGGACGGGAACCCTTTGGTCATCCGGGCGACCGACAGGGACCGGAACCACAACGCCCTGCTGGTGTTCCAGATCATAGACGACACCGCTCGCACGTTCTTCAGCGTGGATTCTGGGACGGGATCCATTCGGTCGGTGACGTTGATTCTCTCTGATTCACCTGCTCATAACGTGATATAAATCGTGATTTCTGAGTAAATGAATTGTTCTTACATTTAAGGACAATCGCCAGCCTGGATTACGAGACCTTCTCTGAGTTTGTCTTCCGGGTTCATGTCCGAGACGGTGGTCTGCCTCCTCAGACGGCTGACAGCCCAGCAGACGTGGTTATAAAGGTAGATCACTGCCTCATACACCACTTTTATTCCTCCTGTATTATTTGAAAACTCACAAAGTCTCTCTATCTGGTGCTTCTCAGGTGCTCAACATCAACGACTCGCCTCCGAGGTTTTCCCAGGACACGTACGAGACAGTCCTCCTCCTGCCGACCTACATGGGAGTGGAGGTGCTCCGGGTCGAGGCCTTTGACCCTGACACGACCTCGGACAAGTCGGTCACCCCCGTGCTGGTTTACTCTCTGGTGGACAACAGCGTGGAGCACTTCTCGGTGCAGCGCAACACTGGAGTGGTGACCGTCATCAATCCCAACCTCAACAAGGATCGTTACCGCTTTAATGTGAAGGTAGAGTGATTGATCCAGTGGACAGGCTGCTCACGTGATTAGCATTTCTGTGTGTCTCTGTCTCAGGCTTTGATAATCAGTATGCTCTTGGCCTGGATAGTAATTATTCCCCCAGGGAGGTGAGAGCAGGGGGTCAGCTAGAGAACAGAGCCTGTGGTTATTCAGTGTCTTGATGTAGGACACTTGAGTGCGAGCGGTGGTCTGCAGCTCTACAGGCTTCAGGGTGGAGACAAGAAAACAGCAACGCACGCAGTATTTTTTTTTTTTTAAACCTCCAGCATCACATTCTGTGGATAAGTCTGAGCCTGAGTCAGCTGTTCTGTATATGTGAAGAGACGTTTCCCCATCTGAGATGAGGTCGAGGCGGGGTTAGGGTTTGGAGCCCGGTGTGGTCAGGGTCTTCCCGTGTGGAGTTTGCATGTTCCCCCTGTGTTTGCGTGTTTTATATAGATAGATAACAAATTGGGGATAGGCGGTGGACTAGTGGCAGAAACTTGGACTCTGGGCAGAAAAGGTCTCTGGTTCGTCTCTGGTTCGACTCCACGGAGAAACAACAAAAAGACGAACCTGGATTGATCTGTCCAAAAATCCAAGAGGATTCTCCCTACCCTGTCTAGTGCCCCTGAGCAAGGCACCTTACTCCCCCAACATCTGCTCCCCGGGCGCCGTACATGGCTGCTCACTGCTCTGTGTGTCCTGCACCAGATGGGTTAAAAGCAGAGGTTAAATTTCCCTCCTTGCATGAGTGTGCTTGTGCATGTCTGTGCAATAAATGTATCTTAATCTTAATCTTGATTATCATTAGTCATCTCAGCGCTATTCTATTTGTCCGTTTCTAGGTATGGGACGGACGTTTCTCCAGCACGGCGTCTCTGACCGTGGTCGTCAGGGAAGTGATCGACAGCGGCCTCCTCTTCACACAGCCGCTCTACTCCGCCTCCATCGCAGAGAACGTGGCCAATGTCACCGTGGTTACCGTTGTCAACACGGTCGGCCAGCGCCTCAACGAGCCGCTCAAGTACACTCTGCTGAACCCGGGCGGACGCTTCAGCATCCGGCCGACCTGCGGAGTGGTGCTCACCACCGGCGTGCGCTTCGACCGCGAGGAGAGGGAGAGTTACGAGCTGGTGGTGGAGGTCAACAGAGAGGACGAGATACTGAGAGTGGCCCGGGTGACTGTCCGAGTGCAGGTGGGAGTGGAAACTTGTGTATGGAAGTGTGTGTGTGTGTGTGTGTGTGTGCATGAGGGTCTTATTTCCCACTTGCATGGAAGCTTTGCCGATTGTGTTTTCTTGTTGCTCACTGTCGTGTCCTCTACAGACTATGTTTATTTTGCTTTGTGAACAAACTCATTCAGTCTTTGATACAGTTTTAAATTGGATGTTTTTTTTATTCATGTTGGGATCTGAGCTTCTCCAGATTCCAGTTGGGGGATAAGTTTTTATCATGTCTCTTCTCTGGCGACACTCAGTGACATTTTGTTTTCATATTGTCTGTCCATATGTACATATTATTCTTGTGAACACGATATTTCAAGAACACTTAGAGGAGAATTCTTCAAATTTGGTGCAAACGTTGAGTTGGATTCAAAAAAGAGCTTATTAGACTTTTGTGGTCTTAGGTCAAAGATCAAGGTCGCTGTGACCCTACAAAATAGGTGGGAGTGGAAACTTGTGTATGGAAGTGTGTGTGTGTGTCTGTGTGAGTGAGTGTGTGTGTGCATGAGGGTCTTATTTCCCACTTGCATGGAAGCTTTGCCGATTGTGTTTTCTTGTTGCTCCTTGTGTCGTGTCCTCTACAGACTTTGTTTATTTAGCTTTGTGAACAAACTCATTCAGTCTTTGATACAGTTTTAAATTCCAGATTCCAGTTTGGTTATAAGTTTTTGCCCGATGCTTTGCTTTTATTATTTCTCTTCTCTATCAACACCCAGGGACATTATTTTTTCATGTGGTCTGTCCATATGTACATGTTATTTTTGGGAACATGATATTTCAAGAACACTTAGAGGAGAATTCTTCAAATTTGGTACAAACGTTGAGTTGGACTCAAAAAAGAGCTTATTAGACTTTTGTGTTCTTAGGTCAATGACCCGACAAAATAGATTATTTTCCTTGTGAACACAATTTATCAGGAACTTCTCCACGAAATCCTATCAAATTTGGTTCAAATGTTCATTTGGAATCATGGATTAACTGATTAGATTTGGTTTATCAACGGTCAAGGTCACGGTGGGCTTTTTTTGTTTTGTTGACAGAAACATAATTTGTTGATGGAGGGAGACAAACACAGGGTGGTAATCCTGGTTTTTGTGATCCATCACGATTCTTTAAGCCCTCAGTTCCCCTCAATTTTTTAACAAATTTTGTTTACAAATACCCCATACATGTGTTGTTGTCCTCTCTTTAGGTGGAGGATGTGAACGACAACGCTCCAGAGTTTGTGAACCTCCCGTACTACGCTGCTGTGCAGGTGGAAGCGGAGCCAGGTTTGTCGATCTTCAAGGCGTCGGCCATTGACCGAGACCTCGGCCGGAACAGAGAAGTGACCTACAGCCTGAAGGAGCAGCACCAGAACTTTCAGGTGAGAGCTGCATCTGTCCTGAAGGAAGTCTGGAAATCCATGGGTTGTTTCTTCATGCTTCAAACCACTGCTTCCATATTGTGTGCAGGTGAATCCAGTGACAGGGGAGCTGAGCCTGAAAAGAGCCTTCGAGGTGGATTTATCCAACGCCGAGTACAAGCTGGTCCTTGTGGCCACTGACGGCGGCCTCCCTCCTCTGTCCAGTGAGGTGGAGCTGCCCGTCACCGTGGTGAATAAAGCCATGCCGGTGTTTGACAAGCCCTTCTACGGCGTCACCGTCCGAGAGGATGTGGCCGTCTCCACCTCCGTCCTGTGCATCAACGCCACCAGCCCCGAAGGCCAGACCGTGATCTTCAGCATCTCGGACGGAGACCCGTCGCTCCAGTTCGACATCGGCTTCGACACGGGGGTCATCGGTGTGGTTTACCCGTTAGACTACGAGACCACGCAGTACTTCCGCATAACGGTGAAGGCTACAGACACTCTCACCGGGGCCAAGTCGGAGGTGGACGTGGACATCGTGGTGCTGGACGTGAACGATAACCCGCCGCTGTTCCTCAACAACTCCTACTCCACTGTGCTGCCTGAGAACTCCATGATCGGAACCACAGTGTTACAGGTGTGTGTGTGTGTGTGTGTGAGTGAGTGTGTGTATTGTGTCTGTACAGTGTGTGTACTTCCACTGAATGATTGTTTACAATTGCACTTCCCTTCGGCAGCACTGTGGACGAATATTAGTTTCCGAATCATTTATGTATGAGCAGATAGTGCCATATTTCCCTAGAAATTTCCCAGTGGACGCACTCGACCTTTAGCAGATAATAGACCAGAGCTGTTGTTGCCCTGAGACAATTCTAAGACATTGCTTTTTTGAATTCATTGTTTTTTTGTAATAATATCTGTAATCAGACGGGTTATTGGCCTTATTTGATTGTTCTCGTATTCAAGAAATCAATTTAAGAATAATGGATCTTATTATTATGTGGTGTAGCTTACAATACACCTGGGCTTGAAACTGTGATGTAGTTCACTTCATTGGTCAAACTATGTAAATTTATTTCGTCAATGCAGCTCAAAACACTTGATATCAACAACAACAGAGTTTATCCTCTTACTTACAATATAATATTAGATAGTATATTTTTACCACGTAGTATTAGGATGGTGTATTTAGGACCATATGAAGAAAATATTCTGAGATTTCGAAAATCCTGTGAGTATAAAGTAATAATAGTATGTGCATATGTCATAGTTGAGAAGAAAGTCATAACATTGTGAGAATAAATTTGTAGTTTAATGAGAAATATAATCATAATAAAGCCAAAAGAAAAACCTTCATCAGAAAATGTTTAGTAGCAATAACGAGATGCTCCACAATTCTCATTTTAACACAGACTCTGCTGATATTGCTCCTCTAAAACGATATGTGGCCTAAAGTTATTGCTTTTTTCTCGTGATATTTCCACTTCATTCTTGAACTCTCCAAATCTTTTTTTTCCATTTAAGTGACGCTAACACTTCTTCATTATTTTAGTTGTTTAACTATCATTTTGATCTGGTTGTGATGAGACTGTGTCTGATAAAGTCTCAGTAAGACCCAGAACTTCATCTCCTTTTTGAAAGGCCTCCGCAGCCTTATAGCGTCTATCAGGGCAAACAAACCAGACCTTATCTTGAATAATTCATAATGCGCTGAAAAGTTAAATGTTTCTCTCTCTGAAGGTGTTTGCTCAGGACCAGGACTCGGAGAAGAACGCTGCAGTGAGTTACCAGATCTTATCTGACATCTACAACAGCAGCGACTACTTCCACATCGACAGCAGCAGCGGGCAGATATTCACCGCACGCCTGCTCGACTACGAGCTCGTCCAGCGCTACAACTTCATCGTCAAGGCGACGGACAGCGGAGACCCGCCCCTCAGCAGCGACGTCAGCGTAACTGTGACGGTCACCGACACCAACGACAATCCGCCCAACTTCAGCCAGACGCTGTACGAGGCCTTCGTCAGCGAGCTCGCTCCCCGCGGACACTTTGTGACTTGTGTTCAGGCTTCGGACGCCGACATCTGTGATGCTCAAAGGCTGAGGTAACACCAGAGAGAGAGAAACTCTGGAAAGTTCTTCTTGGCTTTGCAGGAACATTTTGTACCAGGAATGTTGACGTTGACCTTTCTTTGTGGTTTCCTTTTAAACAAAGGTCAACTTAAAGATTCATTTTGCTCAGAAAACCTTCTTTGTCTTTTTTTCTTAGAGAAGACGTGTAATGTTTTTTGAGTTTCTTTCCTCCAGTGAGTTGTATGTGTTTTTTTTTGGATGCAATAGTTCTACCAAGTTAAAAAACACAAAGTCTGTGGTACAGGAAGCTCCTCTTCTCCACAGAAACGCACAGAAAGACCTTGTTAGTCGTCCGATCAATAATTCTGCATCTTTGGGATGACACATGTGATAATGCTCCACATTTGCATAATGCATGCTAATGGTTAGTTTGGCAAGTTCCCTAACGAAGCCAAGAGGAGCAGCAGGACAGTGAGAGGAAGGTGATGTGTTTTCTGAACATTAGAGCATTTAAACCTTTTCAAGTAACAACCCAAATTAAACTCGGCACTTCTCAGGAACACTTTGATTTCCAGCAGCTTGTGAGCTAAACAATCATCACCGTGCTCATTTGTGTGGATTCTCCTGCAGGTACAGCGTTGTCTCCGGCAACGAGAGGATGACTTTTATGATGGAGCCAGATACAGGAGTGCTCCGTCTGTCTAACAAGAGGAGACAAGGCATGAAACTCTCGTATCAACTCAATGTGTCCGTGTCAGATGGAGTCTTCACCAACACTGCTCAGGTGAGGCGGCCTCACTGCATTCACAATCTACTTCTCTCGACTGATTTGCTGTCTTTTTCCTCTTTTTTTTTTTTTAGTACTCAGCAAGCTGCGTGACCTGCTTTAGCAAACCCCGCTTCAAATTTATCACGAGCACTTTGCAGCTATGCAGTACGACTGCAGCTCTTCACCGGCGGCAGCTGAGCGGCTCCGCAGCTATAGAGGTTAATGTGTGTTCGTGTCATTTCTAATTTGCTACGAGGATGCGCTGCCAACTGGAGAAGAAATGGTCACATCTGTCTCTTAATGTAAATTACAAGCGGGAAATGTGGGATTTTTTGGCTCCGTTTCACCACATGTCTGATAAACCCCATGACATGGAGTAGCAGTAATAACATGGAGTAGCAGTAATAACATGGTGGAGCAGTGGTAACATGGTAAAGGAGAGGTAACATGATGTAACGGTAATAACACAGTTATAACACGTCATCCCAGTTTTGTAGTTTTTTGGTGATGGCGATGATGGTGTGGTGAGGAGGACAGTGATGATGATGATGTTGATGATGGTGTGATGAGGATGATGATGATGTTGATGAAGATGATGAGGATTACGATGTTGACCATGGCGATTGTAACAGTGGCATTGATCCACAGGTGATTGTCCGTGTCCTCGGAGCGAACCTGTTCAGCCCAGTGTTCAGTCAGAGGTTCTACCTGGCTGAGGTCCAAGAAAACGCCCCTCCAGGGTCAAAGGTCATTCAGGTGAGTTTTCTTCCTCACTTAATAGTCTCCCTCCATCAATTATGCAGTGGGATGTTAAAAATGAACAACAGCCATTATGATAAAAACATGTCAGGAGAAGGTTATGGTAAAAAGATGGGTCTTCATGTTTCTTTTGAAAAGTCTCCTACGTGTTTTGAACAATCCAATATTCATCTGTTATCTATAAAACTTATTGTTTTGATGTAGCCAATCCCAGGAGGTGGCGCCCTCTCTGGTCAACCATTCACATTCACAACATTTTACAGTCTCCAATGAACCAAACTCCAAGGAAACGGATAACCTGAAGAAAAACGATGTAAACTTCCCACAGAAAAACCTAACTGGGATTCAAACCAGTGACCCTTTCTGTGTCGACCTCCAGGTTCGTGCAACCGACGAGGACTCCGGGCTGTTCGGTCAGATCACGTATTCATTCATCAACGACCTCGGGAAAACTCAGTTCAACATCGACGCGGACGGAGTGATCTCCACTCTCCAGAAGCTAGACCGAGAGAATCCTCTGAACAAGGACATGGTGCTGACCGTGATGGCCCTGGACGGTGGAGGTATGGTAGTGGACACAGATTTATGAATATTTAAATTATATATACTACAGTGAACGCAACAGTATAATCACTAGGGATGGGGGAAAAAATCGATTCAGTTACAAAGTTTTAAATCGCCATGCTGCCTCTCAAATCGATTTTTTTATTAAATATTTTTTTTTTAAAAACATATTTATTGGTTTATACCGGGGGGGGATATATTGGGGGAGCAACATCACCCCAGAGCATGTTGACCAGCTCTTGTTTTTGCACAAGAATCTAAACATACCCAAGCACTAGCTTTGCATCGCCTACATGCAAACAACAATAGTCTACTTTTTGTTTATTTCAAAGTTTATATTTTAAGTAAACTTTTATTCATTCTATTTAATTTAACTTTTATTTATTGTTTAAAAGTAGCCTAAGTGGCATACATTTCTTAATCTGTCAGTTTGTGTGCAGTTGACAGGGGCTATACAATAATAGGGAACATTTTTATTTACTTTCTCTATTGGCTGCCCGGCAGTCACTAAGTTAATGTTAATATTTGAAATAAAACTTGTAAAGCTCTAAGTGAATTTGACTGTGTTGTATTTGAAGGTATGATTCAACATTTTTCCATGGTCC